>NC_080540.1:299589023-299676523 GCF_028640845.1 Ahaetulla prasina | reverse complement strand
GTGTCCATGTTCTTTGGCTTATAGGGCTTTGTGTAGTCAATAGGTCTTGTGATGGAGAGTAAACATCAGGTGTGGGTCACATCAATTGATCTGACCCATCTGACACCTGACCCATTGCTGATCCATCGCTGACCCATAACAAGCCCATATAACCCCTTAACCAGCACTTCACCTCCCACTGACCCCCATCTGACATGACCTCCCCATCACAAGATCTGTTAGATAGAAGACAGACAGGCAGGCAGGCAGAAAGATAGATAGATAGATAGATAGATAGATAGATAGATAGATAGATAGATAGATAGATAGATAGATAGATAGATAGATAGATAGATAGATAGATAGATAGATAGATAGATAGATAGATAGATAGATAGATAGATAGATAGATAGATAGATAGATTGATTTTTTTATTGGCCAAGTATGATTGGACACACAAGGAATTTGTCTTTGGTGCATATGCTCCCAGTGTACATAAAAGAAAAGATACTTTCATCAAGAATCATAAGGTACAAGACTTAATGATAGTCATAGAATAGAATAGAATAGAATGGAATGGAATGGAATGGAATGGAGTGGAGTGGAGTGGAATGGAATGGAATGGAACGGAACGGAACAGAACAGAACAGAACAGAATAGAATAGAATAGAATTTATTGGCCAAGTGTGATTGGACACACAAGGAATTTGTCTTGGTGCATATGCTCTCAGTGTACATAAAAGAAAAGATACCTTCATCAAGGTACAACACTTACAACACTTAACGATAGTCATAGGGTACAAATTTAACACTTAATGATACAACACTTAATGATATTACAAGACTCTCATTTGACATGACCCATACCTAGCCCATCAAAAGACCCTCAACTGATTTTAACCATGTTTGACCCATCACAGGACCCACCACAAGATCCTCACCTGATGAGGCCCACACCTGACCCCACACAAGACCCATTACAAGACCCTCACTTGACCTGGCCCACACCTGGCTCATCTCATCACCAGACCCTCACCTGACATGACCCACACTTGATCCCTCACAAGACCCTTCCCAAGGCCCTCTCCTGATGTGACCCTCTCATCACAAGACCTACTGACCACACGAAGCTCTGATAAGCAGAAGAAACACAAAGTCTCAAGAAAACGACAACCTCATCTGTCATTCTCCATTAACCCAGGGTTAACAAGAGTTTAGGCTCTCCAAAATACAAGCCATAAACCGGTAATGCTCTCTCCAGGAGTAAAGGCAGTAACGGTGAGAGGGATCCTGGGGTCTTAGTGGACAACTGATTAATTATGAGCCAGCAGTGTGCAGCAACTGCCAAAAAAGCCAATGCAATCCTAAATTGCCTTAACAAAGGGATGCAATCAAGTTCAAGGGAGATACTAATACTACTCTATAAAGCCTTAATAAGACCACACCGTGAGTACTGCATCCAGTTTTGGTCACCACACTATAAAAAAGATGTTGAGACTCTAGAAAATATGCAGAGAAGAGCAAGGATGATTAGGGGACTGGAGGCTAAAACATATGAAGAACGGTTGCAGGAACTGGGCCTGGCTAGTCTAGTGAAGAGAAGGACCAGGAGAGACAGGATAGCAGTCTTCCAATATCTCAGGGGCTGCCACAGAGAGGAGGAAGGGGGTCAAGCTATTTTCCAAAGCACCTGAAGGCCGGACAAGGAATAATGGATGGAAACTGACCAAGGAGAGATTCAACCTGGAAATAAGGAGGAATTTCCTGACAGTGAGAACAAGCAACCAATGGAACAGAAGTTGCCTTCAGAAGTTGTGGGAGCTTCATCACTGGAAGCTTTCAAGTGGTGTAGGGCAGTGATGGCTAACTTTTTTGCCATTGCGTGCCAGGAAGGGGGGGGGGTTTGAGCACACACGGGCTCACACCCATAATTCTATGTGCCCTGCCCCCGTGCATGTGACCCCCCCCCGCTCGCCCCGCTCCTGGCACGTGATGCCCCAGTAGGCCCGTTTTCTCTCTCATCTGGCTCCAGAGCCTCTCTAGGAGTCTGGGGAGGGTGAAAAACGGCCTTCCCCCACCAGAGGCCCTCCGGAGACCAGAAATGGCTTGTTTGCCAACTTCCGGTTAGGCCGGAGCTGAGCTTGCGTGCCCACTGATATGGCTACGTGTGCCACCTGTGGCACGTGTGCCATAGGTTCACCATCACGGGTGTCTCCTTCTTGGGTAGGGGGGGTTGGACTAAATGACCTACAAGGTCCCTTCCAACTCTGTTAATCTGTAAAAACATTGATTTGATTTACACTTCAACAACCAACTCCACCTTCCTAATATGTCTCATGATTTATATTGGACTCCATTTATGGGGACTCCATGGAAAAGCCCGTAGACTATTGCGATCTTTTACAGTGGTGTGTGTGTGGGGGGCATTTTTAATTATTTTATTGCCTGAACTATTGATATTGTGTAAGGATGCCTCTCAAGATAAGGCAATGTTTCTCAATCTTGGTTATTTTAAGAGCGGCGGACTTCAACTCCCAGAATTCCCCAACCAGCGTTGCTCATTAATCATAGAATCATAGGCCTGGAAGGGACCTTGGAGGTCTTCTAGTCCAACCCCCGCCCAAGACAAGAGCCTTTATATCAGGGGTCTGCAACCTTAAACACTCAAAGAGCCATTTGGACCCTTTTCCCACAGAGCAGAAAACACCGGGAGCCACAAAACCCTTCCCGTGCCTGACTATTTCTTGAGCGGCCACAAAACTAGCCTATGTAGTTGAATTAAATGTTCTGTTTTCTTCTGAAACTTTTCTTTTCTTGGATTTGTCTATGGTTGGCCTACCGGGGGTCAAAAAGCTCAATAAATCGCGTGCCGGCGGGTGTCACACATTGGCGTTGTGATGCATATTTTGAGTAACAGGGAGCTGCAGCAGAGGGGTGAAAGAGCCACAGGTGGCTCCAGAGCCACAGGCGGCTGCAGAGCCACAGGCGGCTCCAGAGCCACAGGCGGCTGCAGAGCCACAGGCGGCTCCAGAGCCACAAACGGCTCCAGAGCCGCAGGGTGCCGACCCCTGCTTTATGCCATCCTGGCTGTCTAATCTTCTGTTGAAATCCTCCAGTGACGCAGCACCCACAACAATTCGCCCACAACAATGAACACAAACAGTGTTATTGTTCCCTTCCAGAATCTTCCGAGTGGGAGGATAAGTACATACAACGAAACAGAAGTTGCTCGCCCTTTAAAATCAGATTTCCACACACACCCCACCACCACTCAACTTCTCATTCTAGCAAAGAGTTCAGGATTTCTTGCTAGCTTCCTGCCGAGTTTTCTAACCAGACCCCAGCCGGGTCGTGCTTCCAAATTCAGCAAGTGCTGCCCTCTGCTGTATTCAGCTGCTGTCTAGAAATAGATTTTTTTGTTTTTTGAGGGATGGTGAAACATACACAGAATACTGCCGATAAAATGCTGCCTGCGGGGCGAAAAAACTGCACAGGGACACATGTGAATCTTTTGGGCAGGTTAGAAAGAAAGACAGCACGTTTTTCTAACTGATCCAGAAATAATGTTGTTTTTTTTTGTGGTGGGGATATGCTTAGCTGTATTTAGTGTAGAAAGTTAGCACCCACCCCTCTTCTAGAAAAATGAAATATGCTAGGAAATATTAAAAAGGCAGAATATTATATTTTCCTGGATGAGAAATGGAGAAACATGTTATTTAGGCAGGAGGCAGACTCACTCTTAATAGCCCCCACCCTCCTCAATAGCCCACAGCAGATGTCAGCACTTAAGAGATAACGAGATAGCTGGGTCTATTCATAAGCAAATACTCTCACCCAAGATCCAACAAAGGTAGGATTAGCCCTCTTTCCCATCTAGCAACAGAACTCACCACATGGCACCTGGGGAGATTGCATCACCCAGCAAGATTCAACCAAGCCTGGGACTCAAAAGACAACCTACAAAGTTACCCCTCCGTGGCCCCATGGGAGTCTGACAACCAATCAGAATACAAGCTCAAATTCAAAGCCCAATAGAGGGTATAAATCAATTGCTCTCTCACACCAATGTGTTTGTTTGTTTGTTGCCCAGGACCTCAAAACCATATGATCCTGCCCACCATTAAACCGTCTTTTCAAGCAGTCTTCATGTTTCCAGTGTCTTTCTCCCCACTTGGAACTGAACCCAGGTAGATACTTCTTCCAACACTAGAGAGCATGCTTTGGAAAATTGGATGGGAGAGCAAAACAGAAAACAGCCACTGATGACGTTAGCTAGTTGGGTCATGAAACATCTGCAAGGAAATAACCAGGCTCAGAGAGCACCAAGGACCTCAGAGTCTTCTTCCTTCTCCCCCCTTTCTCCCCCTCCCCCTCCGACGACCGGGTCTAGGAAGTTCATATCAATGTGGCAACGAAGCCTCTGCAGCTTGTCAAATTCCTTCGAGGTTTCTCAGGGCAGGCAGGAGTCCAAGTTGTGACTTCAGCAAACTAGATGAGACTTTGCTTGGCTCAAGGTTGGAATGCCAAAAGCAGGTCCTTTATATAGGCTGTGGGGTGTGGCTCCATGACTCAGCATTTATCCAGGCCTGCCTCTCCCTTCCTTCTGCTGGCATCGCCTCTCAGATCTCCAGAAGCGAGGATCCTCCCACTTTGAATTCTCTTCAGCTGGATCTGCTATCAGTAATTCCAGCACGTGGCTGGCTTCCTGCTCACACGCTGTAGGAGTGAGGTTTATCAGGTTTGTTTGTTCATTCCTGGAATCTTCTCTGGGCATGGGTCCAGGGCCGGGGGCTGGAGGCATGACAGGCCGTTCATCTTCATTATCAGACTCGGAGTCTGATAACAGGCCTGGGAGGGTCCCGGCTGAGGAGAGGAGGGAGGACGAGGCACAACACACTGATGATGTTCCCTAGTTGGGTCATGAAACGTCTGCAACAAAAATCTACCAAGTTCAGAGATCCCCAAGGACATTTATGAACTGGTAGTGAAGGTAAATGAATTTCACCCCTGGATTTTTTTGCTACCTAAACCAACTCTTACCACTATCGTTCGTAGCTGTGACCACTCTCCGAGAAAAGCAAATCTGGGCTTATAAAACCTGGAAACTTATCCGGTTCTCCTGCAGCCTGCCAAGATGATTTAATGTCAAAAGATGGCTGATTATAATCTCAAGGCAGGAGGGAACAGTTCAAATTCTTTGGCTGAGCTCAAAGTCAAGCCATCCGTTGCTGCTTCTCCTACCTTCAGGTGCTTTGGAGAAGAGGTTGAAATCCCTCTGCCTTCCTCAACAGAGCTTTCTATGTCTAATGAAGGAAGAGTCCTACAATCCCTTTTGAGAATGGTGTCAGGGTTTCAAGTAACACCCCCAACGAAAGGAGACTCCGAGGGTTGAGTTTCCTCAAAGTTTCACTTTATTAGAGGTGTCCTATTGGCACATCTGGGAAAACCCAAATCTGAAAGCTTCCAGGTTTTCCCCACCCAAAGAAAAGTCCAAGTCCCTGCCCAGCACCCACAGGTCCATCACATGGTCCAATCAGGCACTGGAGATGCCTCCCAGTCACCTCATCGCAGCTGCAGGGCACCGTAACCTTGACTCTCTGAGAAAAGAATGTTATTTTGACTACGTATCACCCATACTCTATCAATCCCGCCTCCCATTTCCCCACAGCAAAAAATGTGGCAGGCCTGAAGGCCCAACTGTAAAAGATGGCTTCCAGGTCTGACAAAGGTCACCTGGAGGGAAAGAGAGAAGGGACGCTGTCTCCGCCCAAGCAACCATGCACAGACACAGTCACAGACATATCTGGCACAGGTATAATATATGTGGTACCTTGCTCAGTAGTAGTAACTGTGAGAAGGATCTTGGAGTCCTAGTGGACAACCATTTAGATATGAGCCAGCCGTGTGCAGCAGCTGCTAAAAAAGCCAACACAGTTCTAGGCTGTATAAACAGAGGGATAGAATCAAGATCACATGAAGTGTTAGTGCCACTTTATAATGCCTTGGTAAGGCCACACTTGGAATATTGCATCCAGTTTTGGTCGCCATGATGTAAAAAAGATGTTGAGACTCCAGAAAGAGTGCAGAGAAGAGCAACAAAGATGATTAGGGGACTGGAGGCTAAAACACATGAAGAACAGTTGCAGGAACTGGATATGCCTAGTTTAATGAAAAGAAGAACTGGGGGAGACATGATAGCAGTCTTCCAATATCTCAGGGGCTGCCCCAAAGAAGAGGGAGTCAAACTATTCTCCAAAGCACCTGAGGGTAGAACAAGAAGCAATGGGTGGAAACTAATCAAGGAGAGAAGCAACCTAGAACTAAGAAGAAATTTCCTGTCAGTTAGAACAATCAATAAGTGGAACGACTTGCCTGCAGAAGTTGTGAATGTTCCAACACTGGAAATTTTTAAGAAAATGTTAGATAACCATTTGTCTGAAAGGGTGTAGGGTTTCCTGCCTGGCCAGGGGGTTGGACCAGAAGACCTCCAAGGTCCCTTCCAACTCTGATATTATTATTATTATTATTATTATTATTATTATTATTATTATTATTATTATTATTATTATTATTATTATTATTATTATTATTATTATTTCCATGAGTAATGCAAGATGGGTGACCCTATGCTAATGAAGACCCTTTGGAATGAGTCCTCCATAACCCTTGAGGTCTCTCTCTCTCCTGCCTGTGGATTCATATTTTCCCCCCTTTGACATCATTGGGAAGAGTGCCTTAAAAGGCTTAGCCGAATGATTTCCCCGCAAACGAACTTGCTTTTCCCCTCTCCTCGTTATTTATCGTCTGCATTAGCATAGGGTCACCCTAAAAGCTTATTTTTCCCCACTGAGATCCTCCGAGTTAATTATCCAAAGAGCAACAAGGGAAACAAAACAACAACAACAACAAAGAGAGAGAAAGACAGACATGAAGTGAAGTAATGAAGTGATGGAAAGCAGAAATGCAAGAGACGTATCACAGAATAACAGAGCTGGAAGGGACCTTGGAGGTCTTCTAGTCCAACCCCCTGCTCAGGCAGGAGACCCTATACCATTCCAGACACCTGCCTGTCCAGTCTTTTCTTTTAAAAATGTGCTACAATTGAGGAGAAAAGTGGAGAGGGAAGCTGGTGGGAAGTCTATTATGGAAGGAGAAGTTAGCAAAGCAAAGTTCAGATGCGACTCGGTAGCAATAAGGAGACGGAGTCCTAATGTCCCATGATAAGCCAAATGCGTTTGTTCAGCTGAAAAAAAGGCGGGTCCTCCCTTAAATTGCAAGAACAAACACAGTGTAAGATAGATAGATGGATGCAGTGGTGGGATTCAGCCGGTTCGCACCTATTCGGGAGAACCGGTTGTTAACTTTCTAAGCAGTTCAGACAACCGGTTGTTGGAAGAAATCTCATTTTGTTTTTTTCCCCACTTTACGGGGCTAATCCTGTAATGAAGGCAGGAAGGAAACATTCTGGTGGTATTTCTAGCCTCATCTTTATTGCCCTGCTTACAGAAACTGCCTCTCTGGTTAACCCTTATTACATTGTAACAGCTAAGGCGAAGCGCCCATCGACGTGAGTGACATTGAGTTGGCCATGCCCACACAGTCACATGACCACCGAGCCACGCCCATCTAGCTGGTCATTAGGGCAGAGAACTGGTTGTTAAATTATTTGAATCCCACCACTGGGTAGATAAATACATAGATAGATACATAGCTAGGTAGATGGATAGGTAGATAGATGATAGGTAGGTAGGTGGATGGATGGATAGGTAGATACATAAGGTAGCTAGCTAGGTAATTACATAGATAGGTAGGTAGCTACATAGATAAGTAGATGGATAGGTAGATATGTAGGTAGGCAGATAGATAGATAGATAGATAGATAGATAGATAGATAGATAGATAGATAGATAGATAGATAGATAGATAGATAGATAGAATAGAATAGAATAGAATAGAATAGAATAGAATAGAATAGAATAGAATAGAATTTTTATTGGCCAAGTGTGATTGGACACACAAGGAATTTGTCTTGGTGCATACGCTCTCAGTGTACATAAAAGAAAAGGTACCTTCATCAAGGTACAATATTTAACATAACATAACAACAGAGTTGGAAGGGACCTTGGAGGCCTTCTAGTCCAACCCCCTGCCCAGGCAGGAAACCCTACACCATCTCAGTCAGATGGTTATCCAACATTTTCTTAAAAATTTCCAGTGTTGGAGCATTCACAACTTCTGAAGGCAAGTCGTTCCATTTATTAATTGTTCTAACTGTCAGGAAATTTCTCCTTAGTTCTAAGTTGCTTCTTTCTTTGATCAGTTTCCACCCATTGCTTCTTGTTCTACCCTCAGGTGCTTTGGAGAACAGCCCGACTCCCTCTTCTTTGTGGCAACCCCTGAGATATTGGAACACTGCTATCATGTCTCCCCTAGTCCTTCTTTTTATTAAACTAGACATACCGAGTTCCTGCAACCGTTCTTCATATGTTTTAGCCTCCAGTCCCCTAATCATCTTTGTTGCTCTTCTCTGCAGTCTTTCTAGAGTCTCAACATCTTTTTTACATCGTGGCGACCAAAACTGGATGCAGTAATCCAAGTGTGGCCTTACCAAGGCTTTATAAAGTGGCACTAACACTTCACGTGATTTACAACACAAATGATGGTCATAGGGTACAATTTAACACTTAATGATACAACACTTAATGATAAGCATAGATAGGAAGATATGTAGATAGGTAGGTAGATAGATGGTAGATTTGTTACTTTTATTAGTTACATAAGAAGAAGGACCACAGGGAAAGTATAGGAGTTATAAAAATACTCATTTACACCTTTTGAGGTTTTGGTCACACGCTTAACCCCCCCCCCCACAGGCTTGTGGTTTCTTCTGGAACTTTCCACAGCCTCAAAGGCCTGCTGAGACCAGAATTTTAGTCCTGCCATCTCAACATAGGTACCTTTGAACCAATCATCAAACTCATTAGGTTCCTGATAAACCCAGAAACAGGTGGTCTTGGAGGCTAAATTGTAGGATGAACAGCTAAAGGAACTAGGTATGTTTAATTTAATGAAGAGAAGACTTAAGGCAGGCATGGAAGCATCTTCCAATTCTTGAAAGACTGTTACAGGGAATAAGGGGTTGGATTAGATGACCTCCTGTTCTGTTCTGTTCTGTTCTGTTCTGTTCTGTCCACTCCATTCCCTACTCTGCCCTACCCTACCCTACCCTACCCTACCCTACCCTACCCTTCTCTACTCTACTCTACTCTACTCTACTCTACTCTACTCTACTCTACTCTACTCTACTCTACTCTACTCTACTCTCTATGCTCCTCTACTCCTTACTACCTGAAAGCAGGACAAGAAGCAATGGATGGAAGGTCTTCAGCAGGAAATCCAACCTGGAAATGAGGAAGAATTTCCTGACAGTGGGAATGTCTAATTCAAAACCAGAGCTTGCCTCTCTGAGTTGTGAATGCTTCATCAATGGAGATTTTCAAGAAAAAACTGGACAACCGTTTGTCCGGGGTTGGTAAAAGGACTCCTGCTTTGAGCAATGGATGTACTAGATGTATTCTTCCAGCCGTATGTAGGTTGCACGTTCTCCTTGATCTCATGGTGTCGAGTTTGAATAGCAAGGAAAACATCTGCACAAGGGTGACTAAGGCATCAAGGGCTCCCCTTTTTGGACTGTTCATAAGTAAGTGTTGATTTATTCCTGGGTCCCCCACCCCTGTAGACCACTGCTTAGCCCAGATCTACTGTTGTGTCTCGTCCTCCTCAGCCGGGCCCCTCCCATCTCCTCCCAGGCCTGTTATCAGACTCCGAGTCTGATAATGAAGATGAACGGCCTGTCATGCCTCCAGCCCCTGGCCCTGGCCCCATGCCCGGAGAGGATTCAAGGAATGAAAACAGAAACCCAATACAGCTCACTCATACTGTGTGTGTTCCTTCAATGCAGCCGTCAGAGCAGGAAGTCAGCCAAGTGGTGCAATTACCCGGACCTGCTCCCTCTGACCCCTCCCTTTCCCAGATGCCGACAGTAGAGACAGCTGAAGACAATTCAGAGTGGGAGGATCCTCGCTTCCGGAGATCTGAGAGGTGACGCCAGCAGAAGGAAGGGTGGGGTAGGCCTGGATAAATGCTGAGTCATGGAGCCACACCCCACAGCCTATATAAGGGACCTGCTTTTGGCATTCCAATTTTGAGTCAAGCAAAGTCTCATCTAGTTTGCTGAAGTCACAACTTGGACTCCTACCTGCCCTGAGAAACCTTGAAGGAATTTGGCAAAGCTGCAGAGACTTCGTTGCCACGTTTGATATGGACTTCCTAGACCCGGTCGTCGGAGGGGGAGGGGGACACGACATCTACCTTTGAACAGAGTCGAACGTTGCAATTGATGTAAAATGAGGCAGCTGGGCTGCTGTCCAAGGTTGGATGCAAGGATGGTTGGATGCCTGCCATGAAAGATTGGCACGATCGACTAGAGGCCTACCAGTCATAAGTAAAGGTGTTGGTGTTGACTTTCAAAACCTCCAAACTCCTTAGAGCTAGCTGATCTGAGGGACAGGCTCTCCATCTGTGAGTTTGCCTAGCTCACATGATGACTGGAGGGTCTCTTTCAAAGGTGAGTTTCAGCTGGTTTCGCCCGTTTTAGGCGAACCGGATGTTCGTTTTAATGTCTGGTTCGGCGAACCGGTAGTTCCAATGACTGGCTGGCCCCATCCCACCCCTCCTAGGAGTCCCCACGTGGCCCATTTTGGATCCCAGGTAAGTGCAAGGGGCGCATGGAGCCAGGGGAAGTGGGGGCCTCTGGTGGCTCAACAGACTAAGTCTGTCTTTTCTTAACAGCAGCTGCTTACAATTACTGCAGGTTCAAGTCCCACCAGGCCCAAGGTTGACTCAGCCTTCCATCCTTTATAAGGCAGGTAAAATGAGGACCCAGATTATTGGGGGCAATAAAAGTTGACTTTGTATATAATATACAAATGGATGAAGACTATTGCTTAACACAGTGTAAGCCGCCCTGAGTCTTCGGAGAAGGGCAGGATATAAATGCAAATTAAAAAAAAAAAAAAAGGCCTCCCAGGGGCCTGTGGAGCATGAAAACGGGCCTATTTCCAGCCTGGGGAGGTGGAAAACAGGCCTCCCAGAGGCCCATGCAGCACGAAAATGGGCCTATTTCCAGCCTCCAGAGTCCAGGGAGGTGGAAAATGGGCCCTCCATAGCCCATTTTTGCTCTCAGGAGGCTGCAGGGAGGCCTACTAGACCCAAAACGGAGCCACACCCACAATGGACACACCCACCCACTCAGTCATTATGTAAAAAAGATGTTGAGACTCTAGAAAGAGTGCAGAGAAGAGCAACAAAGATGATTAGGGGACTAGAGACTAAAACATAGGAAGAACGGTTGCAGAAACTGGGTATGTCTAGTTTGATGAAAAGAAGGACCAGGGGAGACATGATAGCAGTCTTCCAATATCTCAGGGGCTGCCACAAAAGAAGAGGGAGTCAAGCTATTCTCCAAAGCACCTGAGGGTAGAACAAGAAGCAATGGGTGGAAACTAATCAAAGAGAGAAGCAAGTTAGAACTAAGAAGAAATTTCCTGACAAAACAATTAATAAGTGGAACAACTTGCCTGCAGAAGTTGTGAATGCTCCAACACTGGAAATTTTTAAGAAAATGTTGGATAGCCATTTGTCTGAAGTGGTGTAGGGTTTCCTGCCTGGGCAGGGGGTTGGACTAGAAGGCCTCCAAGGTCCCTTCCAACTCTGATGTTATGTTATGTTATGTTATGTTATGTTATGTTATGTTATGTTATGTTATGTTATGTTATGTTATGTTATGTTATGTTATGTTATGTTATGTTATGTTATGTTATGTTATGTTATTAGGGCAGAGAACTGGTTGTTAATTTAGTTGAATGCCACTACTGGTCTCTCTTGAAGATGGTCCTACGCAAGAACCTTGGATAGCGAGTGTGTTGAAGGAGGTTCTGAAGTGTCCAGGCTAAGGAATCTTCGTCCCAGAAAGGGACCTTTCAACCCACCCTCCCAGGAGTTACAAAACGGAAGGAAACACAGGTAGTCCTTGACTTACACCAAAGTTACAACGGCGCCAGAAAAAAGCAACCGAGGAGCATTTTTTCACACTTAACGACCGTTGCAGCATCCCTACGGTCACGCGATCAAACTTCAGACGCTTGGCCGGTGATTCAAATTTATGACAATCACAGTGTCCTGGAGGGGGTCGCGTGATCCCCTTTTGTGACCTTTGGAGGAGTAAATTCAAAGGGGGGAAACCAAATTCACTTAACAACCGGGTTACTGACTTAACAACTGCAAGGATTCCCTTAACTGCTGTGGTGAGGAAGGTCGTAAAATAGGGCAAAGCTCACTTAACAACTGTCTCATTTAAACATGGAAATGTTGCTCAGTTGCAGTCATGTGGAGGACTAGCCATCTCTCTCTCTCTCTCCTTCCTCCTCTTCTTTTCTTCTTTCTTTCTTTCTTCTTTTCTTCTTTCTTTCTTCTTTCTTTCTTCTTTTCTTCTTTTCTTCTCTCTCTCTCCTTCCTCCTCTTCTTTTCTTCTTTCTTTCTTTCTTCTTCTTCTTTTCTTCTTTTCTTCTTTCTTTCTTCTTCTCTCTCTCTCCTTCCCTCCTCTTCTTCTTTTCTTCTTTTCTTCTTCTTCTTTCTTTCTTCTTTCTTTCTTCTTCTTCTCTCTCTTCTTTCTTTCTTTCTTTCTTTCTTTCTTTCTTTCTTTCTTTCTTTCTTTCTTTCTTTCTTTCTTTCTTTCTTTCTTTCTTCCTCTCTCTCTCTCCTTCCTTCCTCCTCTTCTTTCTTTCTTTCTTTCTTTCTTTCTTTCTTTCTTTCTTTCTTCTTTCTTTCTTTCTTTCTTTCTTCTTTCTTTCTTCCTCTCTCTCTCTCTCTCTCTCTCCCTTCCTCCTCTTCTTCTTTCTTTCTTTCTTTCTTTCTTTCTTTCTTTCTTTCTTTCTTCTCTTTCTTTCTTTCTTTCTTCTTTTCTTCTTCCTCTCTCTCTCCTTCCTTCCTCCCTCTTCTTTCTTTCTTTCTTTCTTTCTTTCTTCTTCTTTCTTTCTTTCTTTTCTTCCTCTCTCTCTCTTCCTTCCTTCCTTCCTTCCTTCCTTCCTTCCTTCCTTCCTCCCCCTTCCCCTCCCCCCTCTACCTACCTACCTCTTTTCTGTCTCCCTCGCTCTCCCTCTCTTTTAGCTGTTAAACTTGTTTTAATTTCTTCATGGTAACTCCCTTGATTTTTTTTTTTTATTGTTCAGCTTTATATTCTGAATTTTGTTTTATTGTTGTAAGCTGCCGCCTGTGCTTATATAAGCAAAAAGAGAAGGCATAAATTTCACACTCCCAACGCTATATAATACATGGCTCAGAGCTTCGAGGTGGAGCAAGACGAAGGAAACCTTAAAACAAGGAATATCGGTTGAACATCTTTTTTTTTTTTTAATCATCCAAGTTCTCTTTATAAACTTCCACCCAAGTGCAGTTTCTTTTTCTCTTTTTTTTTCTTTATGCAGAATTGCCACTGAAAAATCCTTTTCGAGATGCAAAACATGGCTTTGAGGAAAATGTCAGAACTGATTTCTCACAAACAGTTGGAGACTCTGGAGGCATAAATTTACGGTGAAACGTACTGTTGTCATTTGAGAACATGCCAAGCGGGTGCAGATCTAGGCAATCTTTGGGCTCCTGGAGAGGCAGACATATAGCCTGAGGACCCCAACTTGTTTTCTCTTGATGCAAGAGAAACTCAGAAATCCTCACACAGAAAGCTCTTGGCCCAAAGCGGAACTATTGATCTTTAAGTTGGTCGGCTAAGAACATTATTTTTCAGCTTGAAAAATACCTGCCAATGAGTTTGCCACAATAGAAGAGAAATGTTTGTAGCTCCCTGGAAGCCTGGCACTCAGACAAATCGACCATCTACAGGCACAGAGAGATAAACAACATCTACACGCCATTCAAAAGACTAAAATGAAATCAAAAGCCAATCACAACGCTAAAAGACCACAACGCTTCCTTGGCAGCAATCAACATCCAGATAAGCAAAGATGGACACCAAGAACAAGAACTAAACAATACCCCAATCAAAGAATTATAAGTTTCTTCAAAGCACCTGAGAGTATAACAAGAAGCAATGGGTAGAAACTAATCAAGGAGAGAAGCAACTTAGAACTAAGGAGAAATTTCCTGACAGAACAATTAATCAGTGGAACAACTTGCCTGCAGAAGTTGCAAATGCTCCAACACTGGAAATTTTTAAGAAAATGTTGGATAACCATTCATCTGAAATGGTGCAGTGTTTCCTGCCTGGGCAGGGGGTTGGACTAGAAGACCTCCAAGGTCCCTTCCAACTCTGTTATTATTATTAAGTTGGAAAAACACACTAACAGTAAACTGTAGCCATATCAAAGAACCACTAAAAATAGTGGCACAGAATCAAGACCACATGAAGTGTTAGTACCACTTTATAGAACCGTATTCCGCACCTGGAATACGGAAACCAAGTTTGGTCACCATAGTACCAAAAAAAAAAAAAAGTTTTCATTGAGACTTTGGAAAAAGTTCAGAGAAGAGCAACTAAAAAGGGCCTCTGTGGCTCAGACTGTTAAGACAGTTATTAACACAGCTGCCTGCAATTACTGCAGGTTCTAGTCCCACCAGGCCCAAGGCTGACTCAGCCTTCCATCCTTTATAAGGTAGGTAAAATGAGGACCCAGATTGTTGGGGGCAATAAGTTGACTTTGTATATAATATACAAATGGATAAAGACTATTGCTTGACACATTGTAAGCCGCCCTGAGTCTTCGGAGAAGGGCGGGATATAAATGCAAATAAAAAATAAATAAAAAACTAAGATGATCAAAGGCCTGGAGACTAAAACATACAAAGAACAGCGGCAGGAATTGCATTTGTCTAGTCCCATGATGGCGAACCTATGGCATCCGTGCCACAGGTGGCACACGTAGCCATATCAGTGGGCACGCGAGCTCAGCTCCAGCATGCGCCAGCTGATTTCCGGACCTTCTGGGCCCACCAGAAATAGGGAAACAGGCTGTTTCCTGTCTCTGGAGGGCCTGTTGGGGAAGGCCCATTTTTCTCTATCACCTGGCTCCATGGCCTCTCTAGGAATTGGGGCGGGGCAAAAACGGCCTTCCCCGCTCCCCCCGGAGGTTCTCTGGAGGCCGAAAACAGCCCGTTTCTGGCTTCCGAAGGATCTCCGGGGTGGGGGTGGGGAAGTGTTGTGTCTGTGGAGCTGCCGAAAGAGCATTGAGCATGCTCACATGATACAATATGATTGGTTTATTTCCGCATCCTTTCCAGCGGGAAAATTAGGGCTTCGCTATTGGTTGTCGTTTTGGACAACTCAGTATTTTTAAGGGCTGTCAACTCTTTTTTCTAGCGTTGATTCTGTTCTGGCATTGCCTTGTGTTCAATAAATGGTTCGTGTTACAAGCCGTCTCCTCATTCATGCCGACCCTCGCTGAGGTTATAATAGGAAGGCCGTTTTTGCCCTCCCCAGACTCCTAGAGAGGCCCTGGAGACTTGGGACAGCAAAAAACGGGCCTACCGGTCCCACCGGAAGTTGGTAAACAGGCCATTTTCAGCCTCCAGAGGACCTCTGGAACCAGGCGTGAGAGAGAAACGGGCCTACCGGGCCATCGCATGCCAGGAATGAAGGGGACTGCACGGGCACTGGGTGCATAGAATTATGGGTGTGGGCACCCACGTGCATGTCCCTCCCCTGCCCCCCCCCTCCTGGCATATTCGACACACGCACCGGCCACCTGGTCTTCTGGCTTCTGGTGTGCGTGCCCGCGCAAGGACCAGCTGGCCAGTGTGCATGTGTGCACTGGGAACTGGAAGAGCAGCTGCGAGGTGTGCATGAATGCACTGGGAAGACGATTTCCCACGCACGTTGAACACCAGCTGGCCTGCGCGACAGAACCCAGAAGAGCAACGGACGACGGCTCGCGTGCCTGGAGAGATGGCTCTGTGTGCCACCTCAGGCATGTGTGTCATAGGTTCGCCATCACGGGTTTAGGGTTTTTATTTATTTTTTATTTGCATTTATATCCCGCCCTTCTCCAAAGACTCAGGGCAGGATATATGCATATGTGCACCGGGTTGCTGCTTTTCCAGTTTCAGGCATGCAGGAAACCTCAGTGCCGTAAAGGTTCGCCAACAGTGGGCTAAACAGCTGTTTATCTGAAATAGGATAGGTTCTCCTGCTTGAGCAGGGAGCTGGATTAGAAGACCTCCATGGTCCTGTTGTGTTATGTTGTGTTGTGTTCTGTTCTACTGTACTGTACTGTACTGTACTGTACTGTACTGTACTGTACTGTACTCTACTCTACTCTACTCTACTCTACTCTACTCTACTCCAGGGGTCTCCAATCTTGGCCACTTTAAGCCTGGCAGACTTCAACTCCCAGAATTCCCCAGCCAGAAAAGCTGACTGGGGAATTATGGGAGTTGAAGTCCTCCAGGCTTAAAGTGGCCAAGGTTGGAGACCCCTGCTCTGCTCTGCTCTGCTCTGCTCCGCTCTGCTCTGCTCTGCTCCGCTCCACTCCACTCTACTCTTCCCACCAACACTGACAGGGCAAGTCACTTGTATAGAAACAGAGAGAAAACCTGACCTCCTCCTAGCACTGATGATGTTATCTAACTGGGCCATGAGTATTCTTAATGGTTCCTTGATTGGGTTGTCATTTCACGATTGGCTCAAAGCCAGCTGGATGAGCCAATCACCAGGAGACAGTGAATTCCAGTCCTGCCTTAGGCATGAAAGCTGACTGGGTAACTTTAGACCAATCCCTCTCTCACTCAACCCAACCCAACCCAACCCAACCCACCTCACAGGGTTGTTGTTGTGGGGGGAAAAAACAGGACAAAGTAGATGAGGTGTTTTTTAAAAATTAAGACCAATAAAAGGCAAGATAAATAAATAAATAAATACAAAGAAATAATAAAATATGCTTCCGATGCTACAGGCTTAATGGGGACTCTGTATAGCTTTAAACAGAGTTGAATGATGCCAAAACAGTTCATAATCAAAGAAAAACTAGAGAACCGGAAAGTAATTTCTGTCCTTGCGATGTGAGTTTTTTGGGGTTTTTTTTTAATCGGTGGGTCGTAACTTATAAGCAACAGCTACTGAAGAGCAAAGTATTAGAAGAAGACAGAAAGAAACATGTTTATTGCATCACTTTGATGTTTAGTGTTGTGCCATTTTGAACCTGGACATGACGTTGAACAAGAAAGAGTCTTTTCCAAGGATAACCTCTGATGGTTTTCTGCCCAATCTATGCTAGCACGGTTAATTTAAGTGTAATTTATTTAGAAGAGAAGTGCTAGCATCTCATACGAAACACAACTCTTTCGTACAATGCCTTCAATCAATTCCATAGGAACAATCAATGGGCTATTGACAAGTTCTCCGTCTTTTATTCTCCACATGTCATATCAGTTAGTGCCTAACTCATCGGAAAGAGTTTCTGACAATTGACCACAAATTGATGTCTTTTTATGATTATTCCTCACCCTCCACCTCTTCCTCCTCCCCTCTTCCTTCTCTGACTCTTCTTTTCCTCTTCCTCCTCTTCTTCTCCTCTTCTTCCTCCTTTTCCCCTCCTCCTTCTCCTCCTCCCCTCCTCTTCGTCTCCTCCTCCTCTTCCCCTCCTCCTCCTCCTCCTCCTCCTCCTCCTCCTCCTCCTCCTCCGTCTCCACTTCTTTCACCTCCCCCCTTCTCCTCCTGAACCAAAAGCAATGGCTGGAAACATATCAAAGAAAAATTACAGACCAATTTCTTTATGCTGCGTCACTTGCAAAGTAATGGAATCAATCATCAACCAATCCATCACCCTCCACCTAGAAACAAACAACCTACTCTCTAATAAACAATTTGGTTTCAGAAAAAATTTATCCTGTAATTTACAACTTCTTCACTGCAAAAACATATGGACTACAAATCTTGATCAAAGCAAAGCAATAGATGCAATTTACATAGACTTCTGTAAAGCTTTTGACTCAGTGGTACACGACAAACTTCTTCTAAAACTAAAATTCTACGGCATCTCCAGTCCCCTCCATAATTGGATAACAGCGTTCCTGTAAAACAGACAACAAGTGGTCAAAACAGGCAATGCCCTATCAAATCCTGCTCCTGTAAATAGCAATGTCCCCTAAGGCAGTGTTCTAGGACCAACGCTCTTCATATTATACATTAACGACCTCTGTGACCATATTTTAAGTAATTGTGTTCTCTTCGCCGATGATGTTAAACTATTTAACACTACCCTTCAAAAAGACCTTGACTTTGTGTCGGAATGGTCAAAAATATGGCAACTCCAAATCTCACCCAGCAAATGCTCTGTCTTACACATTGAAAAAAAGAATCAGAACACTAAATACAAGCTTGATGGACATTACCTTGTAGATGATCCTCACCCCATTAAAGACCTTGGAGTTTTCATATCAAATGATTTAAGTGTCAAAGCCCACTGCAACTACATCATAAAAAAGGCTCTAGGAGTTGTAAACTTAATCTTGCGTATCTTCTTCTCCAGAAATATTTCACTACTAACCAGAGCATACAAAACATTTGCAAGACCAATTCTTAAATACAGCTCAACTGTCTGGAACCCACACCTCATTTTGGGCATTAATACAATTGAGCATGTCCAGAAATATTTTACAAGAAGGGTTCTCCACTCCTTTGAATACAACAAAATACCCTATGCCACCAGACTTGAAATCCTGGGCTTAGAAAATTTAGAACTCGGCTGCCTTCGGCGTGACCTGAGCTTAACTCATAGAATCATCTGTTACAATGTCCTTCCTGTCGAAGACTACCTCAGCTTCAGTCGCAACAATACACGAGCACACAATAGATTTAAGCTCAATGTGAACCGCTCCAATCTTGATTGCAGAAAATATGACTTCAGTAACAGAGTTGTTAATGCCTGGAATGCACTACCTGACTCTGTGGTCTCTTCCCAAAATCCCCAAAGCTTTAACCAAAAACTGTCTAATATTGACCTTACCCCATTCCTAAGAGGTCTATAAGGGGCATGCATAAGAGCACCAACGTGCCTACCATTCCTGTCCAAATGTTCCCTTTGATTGTATCCAATTTCATATAGTTATTACATACTCATGCTTATATATATGCTTATATATCTTATTTCATGCTTATGCTTATATATACTGCTGTGACAAAATAAATAAATAAATAAAATAAAATATAAACTAAGGCGGAATTTCCTGACAGTGAGAACAATTACTCAGAATTGTCTCCAGAAGTTGAACGTGTCCAGAAATATTTTACAAGAAGAGTTCTCCATTCCTCTGAAAACAACAAAATACCTTATCCCACCAGACTTGAAATCCTAGGCTTAGAAAACTTGGAACTCCGTCGCCTTCAACAAGACCTAAGTTTAACTCATAGAATCATCTATTGTAAAGTCCTTCCTGTTAAAGACTATTTCAGCTTTCATTGCAATAATACAAGAGCAACCAATAGATTTAAACTTAATGTTAACCGCTTTAATCTAGATTGCAGAAAATCTGACTTCTGTAACAGAATCATCAGTGTTTGGAACACTTTACCTGACTCTGTGGTCTCTTCCCATAATCCCAAAAGCTTTAACCAAAAACTTTCTACTACTGACCTCACCCCATTCCTAAGAGGAGCATAAGGGGCGTGCATAAGCGCACAAACGTGCCTACCGTTCCTGTCCTATTGTTTTTCTTTTCTTCTTCCTAAATATATATATGCTTATACCTCCTAATATGTACTCATATATATGTTTATATACTATATAATCTTTTTATATGATACTTATATATATTGTTGTGACAAAATAAAATAAATAAAATAAAATAAATAAAGTTGTAAGCGCTCCATCACTGGAAGTTTTCAAGAAGAGATTGGACAGCCATTTGTATGGAATGGTGTCATGTTTCCTGCTTGTGCAGTGGGTGGGACTAGAAGACCTCCAAGGTCCCTTCCAACTCTGCAATGCTGGAAGTTGCATTCAAACCAGAGACTTCTCTTTTCCCTTCTGAGGGGCAAACCCTCACTCCCGAAAAAAAAAAATCTTAAGGCTCCGAAATCTGACGGTGGGAGGACTCGGCTACCTGTCTTCAGCTCCCCCTCCCTGATTCCACAAGCTGAGATAAGACAGCCAGCTTTCCAGACAAAGATATGGATTCCCTATCTTCATTCCATTAACTTTCTAAGCAGATATGAAATACAGGTGTCCCCTCCGTTTCAATTAGACCGTATCAGAAATCTCTCCGAAGAAATCTCATATAGATCTGTGTAACGTCGCAAGTTCAACAGTCTGGAAAACGCTGTCTCATCAGCAACCAACAATATTATTATGGATTCCTGCCCCCTCTTCCTCCCCCTCCCCACCCCTCTTCCCTTTAAAGACAACCCGTATGGATTTTTTCCCCCCACAACCACTGCAGTCCTTCAGATAGCAATTAATTTCCCCCATAAATGAAATACCTTTCATATTCCTTTAACCAGGACAGATTAAATTGACATCTACGTGGCCCCGTTGGCTGGCCTAACCTATCCATTAGCATTAAAGCTTTGCTGGAGTTATTGGGTCCTTCCCCTCCTCCTCCTCCTTCTCCTCTTCCTCCTCCTCCTCCTCCCGTTTCTCCACCCTTCCAATTTCTTCTCGAAAATGGAAAGGGATTAAGTTCGGATTAGATTAGTGTTTTAATCAGGAAGTCAAAAAAAAAAAGATGAATGTTTGATAGTTTTATCAGGATAAGACACAGGAAAATTCACACTTTCCACCATCTCTGAGCACGAAGATGAATTAGCTTTGACTCAAGATGGTTTTGCATTTGTCATCTCTTCCCATCAATAATAAAAAAATGGCCATGCAACAGAAGAGGACAATTATCCATTAAGGTAAGTATGCCATAGAGTGGGACACCAGCCAAATTATCCCTGTGGTTACTACATAACTAGGCAAGAAATTCACATTTTTACCCCTCTGCTGGAAACTTAGGGCTGAATGATTTCCATCTGAGGAACACTAGATGAAGATGTTATGGTCCACCAGCAGCCCGCGGACCTGGCAATGGAGTCAGACAGTGACGAGGCTGGGGAGGACAATGGGCCAGTCCTGGAGGCAGGGGAAGGCCCAGACAAGGGGTCTGCATCAGAGGCAGAGATGGGGACAGGTCCATCTGGGAGCGATGCATGGACTCCGGAGTCTCCAGAGGTGGACAGTAGAGAGGCACAGGAACAGGAGGAGCCTGTTCCTAGTGCATGCATGTGAAGAGCTGCCAGAAGGCAAGAGCAGCTAAAGCAAAAAGGACAACTAAGGAGTAAGGCCAGGAGATGATTGGCCCTTCCCAGAAGGCATAAAAGAGCAGCAACAGCTCTTGGGCTCTTTGTAAGAAAGCAACGTTGATTCCATTGCTTCTTATCAGCATCCCTTGAACTTTGTGCGTTTTTTGCCAAGAAAAGCTTTTGGCAGGTTGCCAAAGACATCAAAGGATGGTGATAAGGACTACGGACTGGTTATTAAGAATTTTGTTTTGGACTAAGGTGAGAATGAATTAATTCTCAGCTGTTTTAATAAAATAATTTTGTTGAGGACTGAATTGTGTTTAGTAATCACTACTTGGACCTTGGTCACAACCGAAGACACCTGGAAGATAGCAACATAACCCATTAGGACTGCTTCCAATTGTGTCAGTCTTGATTGTCAGTTAAGAAACTCTGCTAACCAGGGTTTCCTAACCTAACCCTGGTTAGCATTACTTTAAAGGCCTTTACTCTCTCGTTCAGGATAAGCAAGCGGCTAGCTGCCAGATACTTTGGAGTTGCACTTTTCAATGCCATTGTAATTTTGAATGGTAACTAAATAAACTGTTGTAAAACAATGGCTACCTGTACTAACTTTGCAAGCTGTTTAGTTTGGTGGCAGCAGAACCTCAGATGGAAAGTCCCTACAGAGAGTGGTGAGGACAGCCAAGAAGATTATAGGAAGCTCGCTTCCCATCATTCAGAATAACACTTATAAATGCTATGTGCTGAGAGCTCAAAGCATTGTTAGAGACCTCTACACACCCATTTCATGGTTTGTTTCTGTTGCTCCTCTCTGGGAGGGTGTTTCAAAGTACCTCTAGCAGGACTACCAGATTCTGTAACAGTTTTGTTCCCTAGCCCATCTATCTGGTAAATTTGCAATATTTGTTTTTCTCACCATGTACATGTATACATCCGAGCTAGACTGTGTTGTTTCTCTGTGTCATAGGATATATATGGGTGTATGCATAATTTTGTATTTATTTAGTCATGTTTATGTAGTGTATATTGGAGGTGATGACCCTTTGAGAGCTGTGTGCAACGAAATTTCATTTTAATGTCTGCTGATTAGTGTACATACAAAGTGACAATAAAGTTCTATTCTATTCTATTCTATTCTATTCTATTCTATTCTATTCTATTCTATTCTATTCTCTACTCTACTCTACTCTACTCTACTCTACTCTACTCTACTCTACTCTACTCTACTCTACATTTGGTATCCTTTCCTATGCAATATTGATATCTATAGAGGGCTGTGAAAATATTTACAGATCCCTCACATCCAGGACATAAATTGTTTCAACTCCTACCCTCAAAACAACGCTATAGAGCACTACACAACAGAACAACTAGACATAAGAACAGTTTTTTCCCAAAGGCCATCACTCTGCTAAACAAATAATTCCCTCAACACTGTCAAACTATTTACTAAATCTGCACTACTATTAATCTTCTCATCGTTCCCATCACCAATCTCTTTCCACTTATGACTGTACGACTGTAACTTTGTTGCTGGCAATCCTTATGATTTATATTGATATAATGACCATCATTTGTGATGTAAATGTTGTACCTTGATGAAGGTATCTTTTCTTTTATGTACGCTGAGAGCATATGCACCAAGACAGATTCCTTGTGTGTCCAATCACACTTGGCCAATAAAAAATTCTATTCTATTCTATTCTATTCTATTCTATTCTATTCTATTCTATTCTATTCTATTCTATTCTATTCTATTCTAGTATGATTTGATTGCTTATAGTACCATATGACAGTCACTGGGTGTTGTGACTTTTGATTCTTGAGACACTTATGTGTATCTTGTCTTTTTATGTACACTGAGAGCATATGCACCAAGACAAATTCCTTGTGTGTCTATACACACTTGGCCAATAAAGAATCCTGTCCTGTCCTGTCCTGGATGCAATTCAAGGCATTGGTTACCACCTATAAAATCCTTCATGTCACAGGACCATATCATTTGTGAGACTGCCTGCCTCCAGTTGGCATTCTTTGTCCGCTGAGATCCAGCACGTAGGGACCATTTTAATTTCCCACTATGAAACAATGTCAACTGGAGGCATAATCTCTAATTGTAGTGCCTGCTCCCTAGAACAATATTTGCTAAAATTCAGATAGCCCTGGCTCTGCTGGTATTCCCCCATGTTCCTGAAAATTCATTTTTTTAATTTTTTTTTTGCTCTGGGCATTAAGCTACAGTGTGATTAAACTCAGAAATGAAAGGATCTCGATGGGAATTTGCTGGAAGTTGACTCATTTATTCTGCTTTGGGGGTGTGTGGTGCTTTGGTTCCCGTCTTTCTAAACATTTGCAAGATAGGGACAGGTTGTGAGCTGGGAGAACATGGAAATCAAGTCAAGTCCATCAATCAATCAATGTAAAACTACAGGGAAATTTCCTGACAGGGAGAACAATTAATAAGTGGAACAGCTTGCCTTCGGAAGCTGTGGGTGTTCCATCACTGGAAGAGTTTAAGAAAAAATTGGACAGCAATGGTATAGGTTCTTCTGCTGGAGCAAGGGGTTGGGCTAGATGACTTCCATGTTGTGACCCAGACCCAAGTAGGTAGTAATAAATTTAGTCCATGGAAAAAGAAACTTTATTTGAACAGCTGGGAATGAGGTAATCGTTCAACTCAAAGTAAAACAAATGCCTCCCAAACACAAATTCTTCAGTTATCTCACAAACCTCGGTCCAATTAGGCAAACTGGCAAAGGCCCTTCCTGGCAAACATCCAGAAGCCACAAAAACAAAGACGTATACGAAGCAGAAGACGGAGCAGAAGACGAAGCAACCAACATTGTTTTCCGGCAAAGCTGAAACGCCGGTGCTGGTCTGTTTTAAGCTTTATGGGAGGGGCCAATCATCTCTTGGCCTTACTCCTGAGTTGTCCTCTCTGCTTGAGCTGCTCTTGCCTTCTGGCAGCTGTTCTCATGCCTGCATTAGGAACAGGCTCCTCCTGTTCCTCTGCCTCACTACTATCAGTCTTTGGAGGCTCTGGAGTCCGCACCTCACTCCCCAATGGCCCTGGGCTTCCCCTCAGCCTCATCGCTGTCCGACTCCGTGGCCAGCTCCGTAGGCTGCTGACAGACCACAACACTCCAAGGTCCCTTCCAACTACTCATCCTGGTACTTAATCAGAGGAACCGTTTGCCTCCAGAAGTTATGGGTGTTCCGTCACCGGAGGTTTTTAACAAGAGACTGGATAGCCACTTGTCTGGAATGGTATAGGAAAAGTGAATGTGCATGTGTGTACACATGCATTTGTGCAGGCGTGCACCGAAGAAGCTCAAAGACCAGCTGGCCGGCACATGCACATATACCTGGTCTTCTGGCTCCCAGCGCCAGCTGGTCTTTGCGCCCACTGGAGCCCTGGGAACTTAAAAACCAGCTGGCTGGAGTTCATGTGTGCCCCGGCCACCTGATTTTCTGGTTTCCGGTGTGCACATGCACTTTGGCCAGCTGGTCTTCATGTGCACTGGAGCCATGGAAATTCTAAGACCATCTGACCAGTGTTCATGTCCACCGAAAGGGCTCTGCCTGCCACCTCGGGCACGCAAGCCATGGGTTCGCCATCAGGGGTACAGGATCTCCTGCTGGAGCAAGGGGTTGAACTAGAAGAGAAGCAACCCAGAACAAAGGAGACATTTCCGAACCATGAGAGCAAAGGGCCTCTGGTGGCTCAGACTGGTAAGACAGTCTGTTATTAACAGCAGCTGCTTGCAATTACTGCAGGTTCAAGTGTCAAGGTTCCAGAAAAACCTCTTCTGCATAAAGAAAACTCAGAAGCCATTGTCTTTAAGAGTTCTTTACTAGCATGAGGAAACTGGCACACGATGAGTGAAATTCCAAAACTGAACTTCCGGATTCTTTTCCCAGTTATACAACCCCCAAGAGTCCCACCCCCCTGACCCCTTTGATGGTCACATGGTCCCACGTTCTCCCAGTTCATTCGAATATCCTCTCGCCACTCTTCCTGCAGATGTGAACACCATCCGACCTTGACCGTCTGAAGAATGTTACCATACCCCTCAGCCCCCTTCTTCCCCTCAGGGGAAAATGTTGCAGCGTCTGGAAACCTAAAGTCTAGTATGGTTTCCAGGCCTGACAGGTGTCCCCCCTTGGAAAAGAAGCTATATCCTAGGAAAGAAAACAAAGAGTTGATAAAGAAGAGTGTCAATGGTCTACACTTCCCTTCTAACCCCCCTCCCCTCTCCAAGAGGTTTTTTAGGTTTGCCAGGGAAAGTGTCATGAAATTGTTTAATCAAATTGTCCGCATTTACTTTCCAACTTTTGACCCAAGTAGATTCAGATAATGGTTATCCCTTCCAGTGGACTAAATATTGTAATTGATCTCTGTATAGTCTAGAGTCAAGGATTTTCTTGATTTCATAGTGGGTTTCACCTTGGATTATCAAGGATGGTGGGGGAGCGGCAGGTTGAGGTCTCAGACCAGAATGTCTAGCAGGTTTTAATAAGCTGGTATGGAATACCGGCTGTACTTTCCCTAATATTCGAGGGAGTTTGAGTTGGACGGTAACGGGATTAATAATTTTTACAATGGGGAAAGGATCCAAAAATTTTGGACCGAATTTCCTGCTGGGTATTCTCAACCTCAGATACTTCGTAGATAAAAAGACTTTATCTCCAATGCAAAAAGGGGGTTGAACTAGAAGAGAAGCAACCCAGAACAAAGGAGAAATTTCCGAACCATGAGAGCAAAGGGCCTCTGGTGGCTCAGACTGGTAAGACAGTCTGTTATTAACAGCAGCTGCTTGCAATTACTGCAGGTTCAAGTGTCAAGGTTCCAGAAAAACCTCTTCTGCATAAAGAAAACTCAGAAGCCATTGTCTTTAAGAGTTCTTTACTAGCATGAGGAAACTGGCACACGATGAGTGAAATTCCAAAACTGAACTTCCGGATTCTTTTCCCAGTTATACAACCCCCAAGAGTCCCACCCCCCTGACCCCTTTGATGGTCACATGGTCCCACGTTCTCCCAGTTCATTCGAATATCCTCTCGCCACTCTTCCTGCAGATTTGAACACCATCCGACCTTGACCGTCTGAAGAATGTTACCATACCCCTCAGCCCCCCTTCTTCCCCTCAGGGGAAAAATGTTGCAGCGTCTGGAAACCTAAAGTCTAGTATGGTTTCCAGGCCTGACAGGTGTCCCCCCTTGGAAAAGAAGCTATATCCTAGGAAAGAAAACAAAGAGTTGATAAAGAAGAGTGTCAATGGTCTACACTTCCCTTCTAACCCCCCTCCCCTCTCCAAGAGGTTTTTTAGGTTTGCCAGGGAAAGTGTCATGAAATTGTTTAATCAAATTGTCCGCATTTACTTTCCAACTTTTGACCCAAGTAGATTCAGATAATGGTTATCCCTTCCAGTGGACTAAATATTGTAATTGATCTCTGTATAGTCTAGAGTCAAGGATTTTCTTGATTTCATAGTGGGTTTCACCTTGGATTATCAAGGATGGTGGGGGAGCGGCAGGTTGAGGTCTCAGACCAGAATGTCTAGCAGGTTTTAATAAGCTGGTATGGAATACCGGCTGTACTTTCCCTAATATTCGAGGGAGTTTGAGTTGGACGGTAACGGGATTAATAATTTTTACAATGGGGAAAGGATCCAAAAATTTTGGACCGAATTTCCTGCTGGGTATTCTCAACCTCAGATACTTCGTAGATAAAAAGACTTTATCTCCAATGCGAAAAGGGGGTTGAAGGGAATGGTGTCTGTCAGCTTGGAGCACGCCCAAAGACTCTGATTCATGGGTAAGCTGTCGCTCGGGAGAAAACATTTCCGGGCGGAATGGAGAGCCCTCCTCTTCTCAACCTCAGATACTTAGTAGATAAAAAGACTTTATCTCCAATGCAAAAGGGGTTGAAGGAATGGTGTCTGTCAGCTTGGAGCACGCCCAAAGACTCTGATTCATGGGTAAGCTGTCGCTCGGGAGAAAACATTTCCGGGCGGAATGGAGAGCCCTCCCTTCCTTCTGTTGCCTCCGCCTATCAAGTCTTCTGATGCGAGGTCACTCCAGTCGGCAGCTGTTGGTAATAAACCTTCCTCAGGCTCACATGCTGTGGAGGAGGGGAGGGGTCTAGTTGCTCTGTTTGCCTGGGCATGGAGCCAGAGCTGGGGCTGGAGGTATTTCTTCTTCTTCAGCCTGTCTGGGCATGGAGCCAGAGCTGGGGCTGGAGGTATTTCTTCTTCAGCCTGTCTGGGCATGGAGCCAGAGCTGGGGCTGGAGGTATTTCTTCTTCTTCAGCCTGTCTGGGCATGGAGCCAGAGCTGGGGGCTGGAGGTATTTCTTCTTCTTCAGCCTGTCTGGGCATGGAGCCAGAGCTGGGGGCTGGAGGTATTTCTTCTTCTTCAGCCTGTCTGGGCATGGAGCCAGAGCTGGGGGCTGGAGGTATTTCTTCTTCTTCAGTCTGTCTGGGCATGGAGCCAGGGCTGGGGGCTGGAGTATTTCTTCTCCTGTGTTCGGAAGCAGA
The DNA here is from genome assembly GCF_028640845.1 of Ahaetulla prasina. Lineage (NCBI taxonomy): Eukaryota > Metazoa > Chordata > Lepidosauria > Squamata > Colubridae > Ahaetulla > Ahaetulla prasina. Next base: position 299,648,653 of record NC_080540.1, on the reverse strand, counting down.
TAAGCAGGCCCCGGCTGTGGTGAGATTGGGCGAGACACAACATGTCCCATGGGACACGGCCCCTGAGATGTGAGCATCCTACAAGTTCCATATATTGTTATCATCTTGGGAATCGTTTTACTCGCTTCCAGAAAAAAAATTGTCAAAACCAGGTAGGCTAACATTATACGCCCCTTTCTGCTTCCTTCTCTCTCTCTCTCTCTTTTTTTAATATGTAAAATAATATTTCAAAAGCGATGAGATTTCTGATCAAAGCTACGTTTTCTTTCTTTTTTTTTTAAAAAAAGTAGGAGCCTCTCAGGAGGCTAGAAAAGCTTTTTAATTAATGACATGACCTGTGTTTAACACACAGAATCATCTATTGCAATATCCTTCCTGTTAAAGACTACTTCAGCTTCAATCGCAATAATACAAGAGCAAACAATAGATTCAAACTTAATGTCAACCACTTCAACCTTGATTGCAGAAAATATGACTTCTGTAACAGAGTTGTTAACACTTGGAACTCACTACCTCTATAGTCTCAACTCAAAATCCCAAAAACTTCAACCAACCCGGCCGTCAGCGGAGGAGTGGGACACGACAGGGAGGCTGGGGACAGCAAAAAACAGGCCTTCCCCTTACCCCCTGAGGCCTTCCGGAGGCAGGAAACAGTCTGTTTCCCTACTTCTGGTGGGCCCAGATGTCCTGAAAATTAGCTGGCCGGCAGGCACATGCGCACCAGAGCTGAGCTCGCATGCCCACTAATATGGCTACGTGTGCCACCTGTGGCACGCATGCCATAGGTTCACCATCATGGGTATAGGTTCTCCTGTTGGAGCAAGGGGTTGGGCTAGAAGACCTCCAAGGTCCCTTCCAACTCTTGTTATTCTGTTATTCTACTACTCATCGCTCAAGGAACCTTAGCTTTGATCCAATGCATCTGAAAGTCAGTTACAAACCCAAAACATGGCAAAAGAATATCCTAGGATCACAGGAGGCGATGGAGAAATGAACATTTACCGTAGCAGAAAAGGGTTTGTCCTGTCATGTCCCACTCCTCCGTGATGGCCGGGTCAGGGAAATCCGAATCAGGCATGCCTCTGCAGCTCTGCCAAAGTCCTAGCAAAGTCCTCAAGGCAGGCAGGAGACCAGAAAGTGACTTCAGCAAGATATGTTTAGACTTTGCCTGACTCAGAGAATGCCAGAAAGCAGATCCTTTATATAGGCCATGGGGTGTGGCTCCATGACTCAGCACTTATCCAGGCCTGCCCCTCCCTTCCTTCTGTTGCCTCCGCCTATCAAGTCTTCTGATGCGAGGGTCACTCCAGTCGGCAGCTGTTGGTAATAAACCTTCCTCAGGCTCACATGCTGTGGAGGAGGGGGAGGGGTCTAGTTGCTCTGTTTGCCTGGGCATAGAGCCAGAGCTGGGGGCTGGAGGTATTTCTTCTTCTTCAGCCTGTCTGGGCATGGAGCCAGAGCTGGGGGCTGGAGGTATTTCTTCTTCTTCAGCCTGTCTGGACATGGAGCCAGAGCTGGGGGCTGGAGGTATTTCTTCTTCTTCAGCCTGTCTGGGCATGGAGCCAGAGCTGGGGGCTGGAGGTATTTCTTCTTCTTCAGCCTGTCTGGACATGGAGCCAGAGCTGGGGGCTGGAGGTATTTCTTCTTCTTCAGCCTGTCTGGGCATGGAGCCAGGGCTGGGGGCTGGAGGTATTTCTTCTTCTTCAGTCTGTCTGGGCATGGAGCCAGGGCTGGGGGCTGGAGTATTTCTTCTCCTGTGTTCGGAAGCAGATAAGCAGGCCCCGGCTGTGGTGAGATTGGGCGAGACACAACATGTCCCATGGGACACAGCCCCTGAGATGTGGGCATCCTACAAGTTCCATATATTGTTATCATCTTGGGAATCGTTTTACTCGCTTCCAGAAAAAAAATTGTCAAAACCAGGTAGGCCAACATTATACGCCCCTTTCTGCTTCCTTCTCTCTCTCTCTCTTTTTTTTTAATATGTAAAATAATATTTCAAAAGCGATGAGATTTCTGATCAAAGCTACGTTTTCTTTCTTTTTTTAAAAAAAAAGTAGGAGCCTCTCAGGAGGCTAGAAAAGCTTTTTAATTAATGAATTCTGGAGGAGGAGTGGGGGGGAAAAAAGCTAACCGATGACATTCAGATTGTTGTAATTATTAATTTCTCCAACAAAGTGATGAATCTCCAGGTGCGCTACCTATCGACTATCTCTTCCTTTCATGCTAACGATGCCATCTCCTCTTTAGATGGAGGGAAGATGAATGGAATGAAAACAGACTCATGATCACATGATGGGCAAGTCGAGGAACTGTTTGTAGACAGTCAAGACAGAATATTCCCTCCTGTACATCAGTCTCAATATTCATTCGTCGCCTTTTGAGAAAGCACCTTTAGGCCTGCAAGAAAACCACCAAGCTCAGAGGACACCAAGCACCTCACAGGTCGCCCATGAACAATCTAATCTATCTATCTATCTATCTATCTATCTATCTATCTATCTATCTATCTATCTATCTATCTATCTATCTATCTATCTATCTATCTATCTATCTATCTATCTATCTTCTATCATCTATCATCTCTCTATGTCTCTATCCTATCTATCCATCTGTCTCTGTGTGTTTGTCTTTTTTTATGTGTCTATGTGTCCATCCATCCGTTTGTCCATCCCTCCATCCCTCCCTGTGTCCATCTATCTATCTATCTATCTATCTATCTATCTATCTATCTATCTATCTATCTATCTATCTATCATCTGTCTATCTGTCTATCCTATCTATCCATCTCTGTCTGTGAGTGTCTTTTTTTATGTGTCTATGTGTCCATCCATCCATTTGTCCCTCCCTCCCTCCCTCCCTGTGTCCATCTGTCTATCATCTATCTATCTATCTATCTATCTATCTATCTATCTATCTATCTATCTATCTATCTATCTACCTATCTATCATCTATCTATCCTCTATCATCTATCATCCGACTATCTGTCTATCGGTCTATCTGTCTATCCTAACTCTCTGTCTGTGTGTGTCTTTTTTTTTGTATGTGTATGTCTATGTGTCCATCCATACATTCGTCCATCCATCCATCCCTCTGTGTCCATCTGTCTATCATCTATCAATCTATCTGTCTGCCTGCCTGCCTGCCTGCCTGCCTACCTGTCTATCTATCTATCTATCTATCTATCTATCTATCTATCTATCTATCTATCTATCTATCTATCTATCTATCTATTTCCCATCCATCAATCCTTGTATCTACCAATCTATCATCCTGACAGTTAAAACAATTAATCAGTGGAATGACTTGTCTCCAGAAGTTGTGGGTGCTCCAACACTCGAAGTTTTTAAGGAGAAATACTACAAGTACTATAATATCACCATGATATGAATGATATATGATATGATATGAAGATACATAGATGAATGGATGGATGGATGGATGGATGGATGGATGGATGGATGGATGGATAGATAGATAGATAGATAGATAGATAGATAGATAGATAGATAGATACAGTGGTGGGATTCAGCCAGTTCGCACCACTTTGGGAGAACCGGTTGTTAACTTTCTGAGCAGCTTGGCAAACTGGTTGTTTGAAGAAATCATTAGGGCAGAGAACTGATTGTTAAATTACTTGAATCCCACCACTGGGTAGATAGATAGATAGATAGATAGATAGATAGATAGATAGATAGATAGATAGATAGATAGATAGATATTCATGATAAAATATGAATGGGACAGAAGCTTAACAGATTCAGGTTTAATCAATGAAAACCTTCTCAGTTTTCATTTCCCCATAACAACAGTCCTGTGGATGGCAACAGCAATGGCACTTAGACTTATATACCGCTTCACAGTGCTTTTACAGGCCCCTCTGAGCAGTTTACAGAGTCGGCCTCTTGCCCCCGACAATCTGGGTCCTCATTTTACCAACTTTGGAAGGATGGAAGGCTGAGTCAACTTTGAGCCGGTCAGAATCGAACGCCTGGCAGTGAGCAGAGTCAGCCTGCAATACCGCATTTTCACCACAGCAGATGCCAACTGTCCCTGTGTTTCCCCTGGTTTTCAGACACAGGTTTCTAAATGCCTTTCTGGGTTTCTGTTTCTCGAAAACACCCGGGAATCAATGTTCATGTTGTTATACACAGTGGCATATTTCCTGTAGCCTTCGGGCCATTTTCACCACTGCTACGCAATTCCTCTTAGGAGCAGGGCTACAGTGTTCCACCTTAGGATGTGATTATTCCATTCGCTGTAACTCCCTTGTCTCTTTTGAATAGATCTGGATGCCTTTGTCTTTCTCTGCACTATTAAAAGCAAAAACAAAAAAAAACAACCCATAAAACAAATGAGAGTTCCTAATTGATCCCCAGAAGAAGAAGAAGATAATTTCTATATGTACAACATTTCCTAACAGTGGGAACAATTAACCATTGGAACGGCTTGTCTTCAGAAGTTGTAGGTGCTTCATCACTGAAGGCTTTCAAGAAGAGACCGGACAGCCATTTGTCTGACATGATATAATGTCTCCTGCCTGAGCAGGGGGTTGGACTAGAAGTCCTCCAAGGGCCCCTCCGACTCTGTTATTCTGTTAATCAGTGGAATGGCTTCCTTCAGATGTTGTCGGTGCTCCATCACTAGAGGCTTTCAAGAAATTTGTCTAGAGGTCAACTAGAAGTTGTCTGACATGGTATAGGGTCTCCTGCCTAAATAGGGGGTTGGACTAGAAGACCTCCAAGGTTTTGGAGGAAAACCCTCCTTCCAACTCTATTCTAATTGAGAACAATTAATCACTGGAACAACTCACCTTCAGAAGTTGTGGATGCTCCGTCGCTGGAGCTTTTTAAGAAGAAAATAGACAGCCATTTGTCTGAAATGCTGTAAGGTCTCCTGCTTGAGCAGGGGGTTGGACTAGAAGACCTCCAAGGTCTCCAACCTTGGTCCCTTTAAGACTTGTGGACTTCAACTCCCAGAGTCCCTCAGCCAGCAAAGCTAGCTGTTCTAGTCCACCTCTATTATTCAACTCTACTATTCAATTATTATTAGTCCAACTCTCTCCCAACTCTATTATTCTATGTTCTGTGACTTAGGTCTATTTTTCACACTTTCAACCGTTGCAGCATCTCCAGGATCAGGTTCTCAAAACTGGGATGCTTGCCAACCGACTCGCATTTATGACGAGTTGTAGTTATCCCAGAATCCTATGATCAACTCTTTTCCTAAAAGGTTTCCACAATTTTGGCCATTACTGTATCTCTTTTAAGAAGACGTCTTCATGAATTATTATTTAATTGCCCACCTTCTCCCACCTACCACCCACCCCCAAAACAAACAAACAAACAAACAAAAAAACACCTCATAGAATCATCTATTGCAACGTCCTTCCTGTCGAAGACTACTTCAGCTTCAATCGCAACAATACACGAGCACACAATAGATTTAAGCTTAATGTTAACCTCTCCGATCTTGATTGCAGAAAATATGACTTCAGTAACCGAGTTGTTAATGCTTGGAACACACTACCTGACTCTGTGGTCTTTTATTTATTTATTTATTTATTTATTTATTTATTTATTTATTTATTTATTTATTTATTTATTTATTTATTTATTTATTTATTTATTTATTTATTTATTTATTTATTTATTTATTTATTTATTTATTTATTTAATTTATTAAATTTTTATACCGCCCTTCTCCCGACTCAGGACTCAGGACTCAGGGCGGTTTATAGCCATAATAAAAAATAACAGCAATATACACATAAAACCATAATCTCAAAATCCCCAAAGCTTTAACCAAAAACTGTCTACTATTGACCTCACCCCATTCCTAAGAGGTCGGTAAGGGGCGTGCATAAGAGCACCAACATGCCTACCGTTCCTGTCCTATTGTTTCCTTTCGTTATATCCAATTAATATAGTTATTACATACTCATACTTCTATATATGCTTGTATATTATATAGTTACTTTCATGCTTATGCTTATATATACTGTTGTGACAACATAAATAAATAAATAAATAAATAAATAAATAAAAAGGGAGAACTGTTGTGAGCTGAAGATGGTGTTCAGGAAAAGAGGAAACATCAATGAGCTAGAGAAAGATCCTTCAGCTGCCTGGAGAAAATATTTATGGGCCAGCTGTAAAGCTTTGAAAATAAGAGTGCGTAACGGAAATATTGATGGAGCTTCAATACAGAGGTAGCAACGCTGGCTACTCTGAGGCTGAGATGGATCTAGCCTTTCTCCATCTCCTCTGATCGTCTTTCTCCTCTTCATCTTTCATACCGAGCGCTTGAATTTTTACTGCAGTGTTTGACTTCTTGTGTCAACTCTGAAGTTGGCCTGACTGAGGCCGTCCTTGAGGCTTCAGTGTTGCCACAAAGGAAGATGAGGGTTAGGGAGGGTTTTTTTTAGCCAAAGCAAAATACTTTCCCCTGGGAACCAAGGTCAATTCAACAGGTGGCTGAAGAGAGGAGGAGTGATGTTACCAAGCAACTGGAAAACACCCTGATGGGACATGTGATTCTTTGTTTGGGAAAAGGGGAAAACTTTTACTTTTAATTAGGCGAAAACTGCAGGAACCTTTAGAGTTGGTTTTCACCAACCTGTGCCGATACGATAGATCCAATAAAACTGTTCTTTGAGGAATCTACCAGCCTCAGAGTTCTGATGGGTGTATTACTTGGAACCCTGACATTTTTTCTTCTCTAGGGGTTTCTTCTTCTTGTCTTCTTGCCTAGGTTTGATTGCCAAGTAAAATTGAACAGAAGAGAATAACAGAGTTGGAAGGGACCATGGAGCTCTTCTAGTCTAACTCCCTGCTCAGACAGGAAACCTTATACCACTTCAGACAAATGGTTATCCAACATCTTCTTAAAAGCTTCCAGTGTTTGGAGCACCCAGGATTTCTGGAGGCAAATCATTCCACTGCTTAATTGTTCTCACTGTCAGGAAATTTCTCCTTAGTTCTACGTTGCTCATCTCCTCGGTTAGTTTCCATCCATTGTTTCTTGTTCCAATGTCACTTTTTTCTCAATGTTGTTGTAACTTCAAACAGTCGCCAAATCAACTGTTATAAATTGAGGAACTCCCCATATAAGACGTTATTTATTTATTTTATTTATTTATTTTTTTCACAACAGTATATATAAGCATAAGCATGAAAGTAACTATATAATATATAACCATATATATATATAAGCATAAGCATGCAATAACTATATTAATTGGATATAATGAAAGAAAACAATAGGACAGGAACGATAGGCATGCTGGTGCTCTTATGCATGCCCCTTACAGACCTCTTAGGAATGGGGTGAGGTCAATAGTAGATAGTCTTTAGTTGAAGCTTTGGGGATTTTGAGAAGAGACCACAGAGTCAGGTAGTGTGTTCCAAGCATTAACAACTCTGTTACAGAAGTCATATTTTCTGCAATCAAGATTGAAGCGGTTAACGTTAAGTTTAAATCTATTGTTTGCTCTTGTATTGTTGTGATTGAAGCTGAAGTAATCTTTAACAGGAAGGACATTGCAATAGATGATTCTATGAGTTAAACACAGGTCCTGTCGAAGGCGGCGGAGTTCTAAGTTTTCTAAATTCAAGATTTCAAGTCTGGTGGCATAAGGTATTTTGTTGTATTCAGAGGAGTGGAGAACTCTTCTTGTAAAATATTTCTGGACATGTTCAATTGTACTGATGTCTGAAATGTGGTATGGTTTCCAGACAGGCGAGCTGTATTCAAGAATTGGTCTAGCAAATGCTTTATAATGTTAGCCACGGGATCTCAAATTTGCAACCATTTGTTAAATGTATGGGTTATGGTAGGACACTATTTGGCTGGACCAAATTTGATGCCCGAAGAGAAAGCTTAAGAAGCTTGAAAAGGGCTGAGAGGCAAGATTTTCTGTTCAGCGGGAGTCCAAGGATGAGTTTGATGTGCAAATGATGGATGGCATCACTTAAGACCAAGCTACATCTCATTTTGGTATTCGAGAGGCTAAGTGGAAAAACCATCCAGGGATTAGAAGATGCCATCTAATTTTAATTAATTAGTTAACTCTAATTTGTCATCAAGGAAACCTGAGACTTGTAATCTACATTGAGAGCCAGTTTTGTCTAGGCAACAGGCTAGAAAGAAGGAGACAGTGGATTTTAGCCCTGTCTTAGACATGAAAGGCAGCTGGGTGACTTTGGGCCAATGACCAAGAGATGGTGAATTCTAGTCCCACCTTAGACATAAAATCTATCTGGGTGACTTTGGGCCAATGACCAGAAGTTTGTGAGTTCTAGTGCAACATTAGACTTGAAAGGCAGCTAGATGACTTTGAGCCAACCACCAGGAGATGGTGAGTTCCAGTCCCGCCTTAGACACAAAAGCTAGTTGGGTGACTTTGGGCCAGTTCCTCTCTCTCAGTCCAACCCACCTCACAGGTCTGTTTTAGGAAAAATAAGAGGAGGAAGGACTATCATGCATGTTCACCATGTTGAGTTATTTATAAAGGCAAGATAAAAATCTAACCAATAAATAAGATGGATGGGAAAAGTCGCAGCTTGCTAAAAGCATTGGGAAAGGATTCTGATTTAATTTATTTTAAAACTCTATTCTGCTTTCCCTCCACAGAACATAGAATAACAGAATTGGAAGAGACCTTGGAGGTCTTCTAGTCCAACCCTCTGGTCAAGCAGGAAACCCTACACCATTTCAGATTTATAATTTATAATTTATAATTTATAATTTATAATTTATAATTTATAATTTATAATTTATAATTTATAATTTATTATTTATTTATTAATAAATTTATTTATTAATTTATTTATTGTTTATATTAATAATAATAATAATAATAATAATAATAATAATAATAATAATAATAATAATAATAATAATAATAATAATAATAATAATAATATCAGAGTTGGAAGGGACCTTGGAGGCCTTCTAGTCCAACCCCCTGCCCAAGCAGGAAACTCTACACCATTTCAGACAAATGGCTATCCAACATTTTCTTAAAAATTTCCCGTGTTGGAGCATTTACAACTTCTGCAGGCAACTTGTTCCACTGATTAATTGTTCTAACTGTCAGGAAATTCCTCCCTAGTTCTAAGTTGCTTCTCTCCTTGATTAGTTTCCACCCATTGCTTCTTGTCCTGAATTCAGGTGCTTTGAAGAATAGTTTGACTCCCTCTTCTTTGTGGCAACCCCTGAGATATTGGAAGACTGCTATCATGTCTCCCCTAGTCCTTCTTTTCATTAAACTAGATATACCCAGTTCCTGCAACCGTTCTTCATATATTTTAGCCTCCAGTCCCCTAATCATCTTTATTGCTCTTCTCTGCACTCTTTCTAGAGTCTCAACATCCTTTTTACATCGTGGTGACCAAAACTGAATGCAGTATTCCAAGTGTGGCCTTACCAAGGCATTATAAAGTGGTATTAACACTTCACGTGATCTTGATTCTATCCGTCTGTTTATGCAGCCCAGAACTGTGTTGGCTTTTTTAGCAGCTGGTGCACACTGCTGGCTCATATCTAAATGGTTGTCCACTAGGACTCCAAGATCCCTCTCACAGTTGCTACTATTGAGCAAGGTACCACATATACGTTTTGTATGCCGGCTCTTCATCACTGAAGGTTTTAAAGAAGAGACTGGACAATCACTTGTCTGAAATGGTATAGGTTCTCCTGCTTGAGCAGGGGGTTGGACTAGAAGACCTCCAAGGTCCCTTCCAGCCAGCGGTGGGTTACACATTTTGTTACTAACGATTTGCCATATGTGCACCTTCCGGCATGCTCCCAGCCTTCTGCGCTTGCACTTTGCTTGTGTGTGTACCTACCACGCATGCATCCGGCCTCAAAACCATGACTAAGTAAGACAGCATAGAGCTGGGGAGGGGGGAGGCCCACTCGTGATCTCCACTACCAGTTCACCCGAACAGGTATGAACCAGCTGAAGACCACCTCTGCTTCCAGCTCTAACTCTATTCTGAGTCTAATTCTAATTCTAGCCTCCGGCCCCCCAAACATTCTCATTCCTCTTCTCTGCACTCTTTCCAGAGTCTCAGCAGACAGAAAACTTAGTCTTCCAATTTTTCTCCTAACAACATCCCTGTAAGGTAGCTCAAGCTGAATAACAGGGAATGAAAGATGCAAAGTTGCCCAGTTGTTGTGGTGCGGATCTGGCAGTGGAGTCGGACAGCGATGAGGCTGAGGAAGAACGTGGACCACTCCTGGAGGTTGGGGAAAGCCCAGATGAGGGCTCTGCATTGGAGGCAGAGATGGGGCCAGGGCCATCTGGGAGTGATGTGCGGACTCCGGAGCCTCTAGAGGATGACAGTAGTGAGGCAGAGGAACAGGAGGAGCCTGTTCCTAATGCACGCATGAAAAGAGCTGCTGGGAGGCAAAAGCAAAGAGGACACCTCGGGAGTACGGCCAAGAGATGATTGGCCCCTCCCATAAGGCTTAAAAGACCAGCAAAGGCATTTGGGCTCTTTTTCGGAAAACAACATTGATAGATTTACTTTTTGTCTTGCTGCATTTATTTGTTGTCGGCATCTTCTGCTTTTGAAATTTTTCCAAGAAAAGCCTTTGGCAGTTTGCCTAATTAGACCGAGATTGGTGATAAGACTGAAAAATTGTGTTATGAAGAATTTGCTTTGATTTAGTTTGGACGACGCTGAGAATGAGTGAACTCTCAGCGGTTCTAATAAAGTCTGTTTGGTTTTGAACTTATTGCATCTACTACTATCTACTTAGGTCTAGGTCACAACACCAGTGACCTCACCTGGCTGAGCCAGCCTTGAATATGATCCTGGAACCAGAAGCATCTTGATCCAATCATCTGCATCCTCTCCCTGTCTTGGGGCTAAGGATCCAATACATAAAAAATTCCAGGATCCTCAGAGCCCCCAATTAATCTTTTTTTTTAATCTCTTTTTCCCCCCTTCTTGCCAGCAAACTTCCATTCCTCTGTTCTCCTTTCATTTCATTATTTTTTTTTTTCCTCTTTTATTCCGTAAGTGATTGGGTTCCCCCCTCACACACTTTTTGGGGGTAATATGAGAAGAAGCTTTTATTTCTATAAAACGGCAGCTGCTTTCATTTAGTTTTATGGATTTAATGCATTTAGGTGTTCCGAGAGAAGCGGCGAGCTGATAGTATTATCCCGCCGTTTGCTGCTTAGTGCTTTTTCTAATGACGAAACTTATCTGATTCGGAGCATCTCATATTGGCAGCAATATTAATTCTCCGTTTCTTTGTCTTTGGGCTTCCAGATTTAATTTGTAGAGGGGATTCTTTTGAGAGACGCGAGTTCCGTTTTCCTCTCTCTCCACAGATCTCATAATGTGTTTTTTTTAAAATTGATTTCTTTAATTGTATTTATCAGTCTTCCGCTGTTATTATTTTTACAAATAACTCAAGGCAGCAAATCCACAAAAGCACACTTTCCTCCTTCTTCTCCCCCCCCAAAAAAAAACACAACAACCCTGTGAGGTGAGTTGGGCTGAGAGAGAAGGACTGGCTCAAAAGTTACCCAGATGGCTTTCATGCCTAAGTCAAGACTAGAACTCTTTGTCTCCTGGTGATTGGCTCAAAGACACCCAGCCAGCTTTCAAGCCCAGCCAGCTTTCATGCCTTAGGCAAAACTAGAACTCACTGTCTCCTGGTGACAGGCCTAAAGTCACCCAGTGAGTTTTCATGCTTAAAGCAGAACGAGAACTCACCATCTCCTGGTGATTGGCCCAAAGTCACCCAGCGGGCTTTCATGCCTAGTCAAGACTAGAACTCACTATCTCCTTGGTAATTGGCCCAAAGTTACAGAGTCGGCTTTTGTGCCTGAAGTGGAACAAGCAATAATAATAATAATAATAATAATAATAATAATAATAATAATAATAATAATAATAATAATAATAATAATAATAATAATAATAATTTAATTTTTATACCGCCCTTCTCCCGAAGGACTCAGGGCGGTTCACAGCCAAGTAAAACAACCAGTACATAAATACAATACAAGTAAAATTAATAATTAAAAAACTAATTCAATTTGGCCCTAATTTAAAACTACAATTAAAATCATAAACTCATTCAACATCTCTTGGTGACAAACCCAAAGTCACCTAGCCGACTTTCATGCTTTAGGTGGGATGAAAATTCACCATCTCCTGGAGTTTGGTCCAAAGTCCCCTTGGATCTCTCTTTAATGACCTTCCGCCCATTACTTCTTGTCCTGCCCTGAGCTCCTTTTGAGAATAAGTCAATTTCCTCTTCTTTATGACTGCCTCCCAAGTGCTGTAAACCTGCTTTCACATAACGTAACATAATAACAGAGTTGGAAGGGACCTTGGAGGTCTTCTAGTCCAACCCCCTGCCCAGGCAGGAAATTCTACACCATCTCAGACAAATGGCTATCCAACATTTTCTTAAAAATTTCCAGTGTTGGAACATTCACAACTTCTGGAGGCAAGTTGTTCCACTTATTGATTGTTCTAACTGTCAGGAAATTTCTCCTTAGTTCTAAGTTGCTTCTTTACTTGATTAGTTTCCACCCATTGCTTCTTGTTCTACCCTCAGGTGCTTTGGAGAACAGCCCGACTCCCTCTTCTTTGTGGCAACCCCTGAGATATTGGGAGACTGCTATCATGTCTTCCCTGGCCCTTCTTTTCATTAAACTAGACATACCCAGTTCCTGCAACCATTCTTCATATGTTTTAGCCTCCAGTCCCCTAATCATCTTGGTTGCTCTTCTCTGCACTCTTTCAAGAGTCTCAACATCTTTTTTACATCGTGGCGACCAAAACTGAATGCAATATTCCAAGTGTGGCCTTCCCAAGGCCTTATAAAGTGGTATTAACACTTCATATGATCTTGATTCTATCCCTCTGTTTATGCAGCCCAGAACTGTGTTGGCTTTTTTGGCAGTTGCACCCATAGTCCTTCTCTTTGTTAGACTAGACACACCTAAGTCCCTCAATCACTTATCATATGGTTTAGCCTCCAGATCCCTGATCGTCTTGGTTGTTCTTCCCTGCACTCTTTCTATGGTCTCAACATATTTGCAAGGACAGTCTACAATTATTAGATTCCTGACGACAAACAAAGAATTTATCACAAAGAGCCTGGAAAAGTCACAGCACACGTATTTGGAATGCAAGAATCACGAGGAACCTTGGCATAAAAGCCAATGAGTTGGTTGCTGATGGAAAACTTGGTTCTTCATAGTGTTAAAAAAAATCCATACTTGTGAACGCATAGCTCAATATCTACGGAGATTCTCCATCATCCAGGTCATGGTAGTCCCAAAGGTGCTTTTCCCAAGAGGCAACTGGACTTTCTGGTTTTTCCTTGAAGATGTTTCGCTTTTGAGCTGAAGACGTTTCTTAGATGAGAAGTGAAGCATCTTCAGAGAAGAAACCAGAAAGTCCATCAAGACAACTAGACACAAGGAGAGTTTTCCCCCCATGCCATCACTCTGCTAAACAACTAATTCCAACAACACTGTCAAACTATTTAATAAGGCTGTATTACTATCATTATTCTTCTCATCCTTCTTATTGCTTATTTACTTTTGTACTTACGACTATAACTTGGTTGCTTGCATCTTTAAGATTTATACTAGTTTCCTAGTATGATTTATGTTGATTGCTTATTTAGTTTCCTACGATTATCACTAAGTGTTGTATCTTATGATTTATGATGAATGTATTTTTATGATGACTATGATCATGATTTATCACCTATAGCTGTTACGTACGCTGAGAGCTTATGCACTAAAGACAAAGTCCTTGTGTGTCACACTTGGCCAATAAAGAATTCAATGCAATGCAACACAATGCAATGCTATTCTATTCTATATTCCATTCCATTCCATTCTACACGCTACACGCTACACTCTACGCTCTACACTCTACACTATTCTACTCTACTCTACTCTATTCTACTCTACTCTACTCTACTCTATTCTCTTGGGGAAAAAAGCACCTTTGGGACATACTTGAATGTTCTCCTCCAAACACACACACACACACACACACACACACACACACACACACAAATAAAACCATTAGGTGTTAATAACAAAACCAGGAATCAAATTGCAGGTCACCCTTAATAACTCCAAAATAAAGATCCAAAACCCTCATAGCTTTGTAAGAACAAATTAATTTTTCACGACAAACCCGTAGAATTGTTTTTCTCCCAGCCTCTGAAAGAACCTTGTCAAAAGTCATTTGAATTAACAGTATGACTCTCCATCTCCATATCTCTGTTTCTCTCTCTCTCTTTCTCTCTCTCTCTCTCTCTCCTTACACAACTTAAACATTGATTGTGATTGCAAATGTGTAGGTGCACATTCCAAAGGAATTGCTAATTTTCTTTTTTCTTTTAAAATAAAAAGCAGATTCTCAGCTCCCAAATCCCCAAACCGCATGAACCGAATGAAGTAGAAGAGTATCGTTCTCTTATAAAGCTTTATGAAGCCTTGATGTTATATAACTTTAAGCTATAAATTGAACCTAGATTGGCAGGCAACCAAGTGCATTAAAACTCTTTTCATGGACTAACAGGGAAAAAAAACCCCCAAACCTCATTTCTTTAGCTGCTGGGAACTGAACGTTAATACAGCCTAGAATCTTGGACCCATTAAGTAACCGAGGGAAAGAATTGTAAGTTTTGTCGCTGAGATGACAATGTTATGGGAAGACATCGATAGCAGAAAGTGGAACAATCCGAAAAGACCCACAGTGGATATTTTACCCGGCATCCAAACAGCATAAATTTATTTATTTATTTATTTATTTATTTAGTCAGTCAGTCAGTCATATATAAGAAAACTAGAAGCACAAAGCTGAAGCCTGAAGATGACGAATGAGACTTCGTTGAAACGTCGCCAAGAGACTTCTAATTTTACGTGGGAGAAAACCCGAATAACCAAAGACCTACATACAAACACCCGCAAAAACCTCAGAAAACAAACAGGTAAAAGTATAAACATAATCTGGATACAGATTTCGGACCGCTACTCACCACCGCAGGGAGATGGAACCAATACGTTGGATCCGTCCCAGGCGCCTGATGGACCCAGAGAGGTTCCTGACGGAGCTTGGGCCGATTCCCAAGAATCTGGCCCGCGGCACGGCTGAAGAACTGGTCGCGGCTGGAGCTTTGGACCGTGTTGTGCCTTTGCGGCCTTTGACCCGGCGTAGGTCTCAACCAGCTCCTTGGTTCTCCGAGGAGCTGAGGGAGATGAAACGCTGGAGAAGGCGCCTAGAGAGCGCTTGGAGATCCAGCCATTCGGAGGCTGACCGGACACTAGTTAGGTCCTATAGTAGGACCTACCTAGTGGCATTGAGGGCAATGGTGTCAAACTGAATTTCTTCAAGGGCGGATTATCATTGTAGTTGTCCTCCAAGGGCTGCAGGATGGGTGGGGGGCAGGGAGTGGGTGGGGAGATGGGATGGACACCTCCTGCACAAGGGTGAAATGCTCCCGGTTCTGACCGGATCGGCTGATCTGGTAGCGATCGTGGTGGGTGGTTCAAAGAACTGGTTCAAAGCGATGGTGGTGCGAGGCTCTGCCTGCCTGCCCAGATGTCGTTAAAACCAGGAAGTAATGTGTTTTTTACCCTCTGCACATGCGCAGAAGGTTTTGTGCCTGCGTGAAGGGTCTGGGCATGCATGAGATACATGCGTGCGAGTGAAGTGGCGCTTGCACTTCCAAACCGGTAAGGAAGGTAAGTAGATTTCACCCCTGCTCCTGCAGCACCCTGCCAGCCAAAATGGGCTGCGGAGCACGTTTTTGGCCTAAATGGCCTCCTGCAGCACTTTACCAGCCAAAATGGGACATGGGGGGGGGCACACACAACCCTTTGCCTTGTTTTTGCTCTCCATGGCTTCCATCAGCACTCTGCTGACCAAAAATGGGCTGCGCGGAGGCCTCCATGCAGCCCATTTTTGGTCTGCAGAATGCTGCAGGAGACCAGGGAGGCTGAAAACGGGCCATGGGGGAGAGAGGGTGGGAATGTGCCCCCCACCCGCCCCATTTTAGTCTCAGCAAATAAAATTCACAAACATCCCATCTCTATTCAAGATAATCCTCATATTTTGACAGCAGCAACAATTGTATTTGTACAGTACTGGAAAAATGAGGAAACACCAACAGAGGAGGATGTAATTTAAAAAAAAAAATTATATTGTGCAGAAATGGACAGATTGACCCTAAAAAGAAAAGAAAAAAGAAGATACGGAGTATTTTCAAACACGGGACTTGTTTTACAAATGGTTGTATAGTAGAGGTGGAAATTAGGAGTGGGAAAAGTATTACGATACAGTAGTGGCCACTTTTTTGGGAAAAGTGGATTTTCTAAAACTAGCTAATAACACCACTTTTTTTTTGTAGTACCATAAAATTATATATCAATGGAAAGATAATTCAATCAAGAATGTAATGCAATAACTTTTATGGAGGATTTGCTATTAGAATAGCAGTTTACAGTATAAAGAAGAAAAGTGAAACACGTAGAGAAAACGAGATACACAGAAATGATCCCCATGTCAGTTAATCCTTAGTTGGGTAACCTTTAGTATGAATTACGGCCTTACAACGTCTTCCCATGGAGTGAATCAAGTCTTTGAGTTCTGCAGTTGTTATCATGTGAAACCAAGATTGAAGGATGGCTTCTATTAACTGGGTTTTATTGCTTCTATTGCTTCTATTGCTTCTATTAACTGGGTTTATCGCTTCTGACTAACCAGTTTCTTTAGTTGGCTCCATCGATTTTCAATTGGGTGAAGGTCTGGGCTATTCCCAGGTCATTCCAGCAGTGGAATAGGATTATCTTGCAACTCAAAAAAGAAAAGAAAAGAAAAAGTAGTCTTATTAGCCCTCAAACCTCAAAAATACACTTTTCCCAAAAGGTTTCCACAATTTTTGCCACTACTATATATAAATAAATTGATCCAAACAATATGTTGGTCACTAAGCACTTATGTATGTACTGTGAAAATATATAAATAAACTGTTTTTTAACAAAAGAGGTAATCCTCATTTTTTGGTGGTTTATTCATTCATCTATTGTTCCCTAGGAACTGCACGGGTTTAGAGTGGAGGCAGGCTTAAACGCATCTTCTTAGTTGTTACGATTATCGTTTCGAGTAGTTTTAATGGGCTGCATAAACAGAGGGATAGAATCAAGATCACGTGAAGTGTTAATACCACTTTATAATGCCTTGGTAAGGCCACACTTGGAATACTGCATTCAGTTTTGGTCGCCACGATGTAAAAAAGATATTGAGACTCTAGAAAGAGTGCAGAGAAGAGCAACAAAGATGATTAGGGGACTGTTATATGTTATGCTATGCTATGCTATGCTATGCTATGCTATGCTATGCTATGCTATGCTATGTTAATTGTTACCTGCTTGGCTCTCAAATGGGGAGAAAGCAGTGGGTAGAGTAGAGATTTATCCAGTGGTGGGATTCAAATAAATTAACAACCGGTTCTCTGCCCTAATGACCAGCTGGGTGAGCGGGGCCATGCTGGACATGGCCAGGAATGTGACAGACAACACTTGGCCTCCTGCACCCACCTGGGAGCAAAAACGGGCCATGGGGGGCGCCACACCCCCTGCGCTCTGTTTTTGGGCCTAAGAGACCTTCCTGCACTTACCTGGGAGCCAAAACCAGGACTCCTAAAAGGGATGGGGATGAGAGAGGCCAGCCAGCAATTTAACGAACAAGTTTATCTGAACCAACCCGAACTGTCTGAATCCCACCACTGGATTTATCAAGTAAATAAACGAATTTATCAAACCAATTGCTACAAATAGGTCTATACTTATGACCCTCGCTGCACCCTGGGATCCCCAGATCCCCTTTTTGCGACCTTCTGACAAAGCAACGTTAGACTCAGGTTCACTTAACAACCGGGTTACTAATGGATCAGCCACCACCATTCAACTAACAATGGTGGTAAGACTGTAAAACTTAACAACCTTGGCAAGTTAAGTAAAACAGAGCAAAACCAACATCTTGCTTAACAGCGGAAACGCTGGGCTCCCCCTTGTGGCCGTAAGTTGAGGACTTCCTGTTTATTGCTTCTCCTTACAGCATCCATCTGTGCAAGGAAAAGAAAAGAAAAAAATCTAACAGGACAGGACTGGTTCCCTCCTTTTGCCGCCAAGTAAATGGCGATTTAATAGAAGCAAGCTAAATCCCTTCTATTTACCACAAGGTCAGGGGTCAGCATGAGTAAATCATTAATTAACACACTGAGGGCTCCCTGCTATCGATCAGGTTGTGTTTACACACAGGGACCAAAGCAACCTCTTGACATTTCAACCAAGAGGAAGGTTGCTTGGATTGAACTGCAGGCTTTTTTTTTCCAGTTTAGCTTTCTCGTTCCCCGACTTTGAGAGCAAGCCGAGATCATAATATCACTGACACCAACTCTACAAAGCCTTAGTAAGACCACACCTGGAATTCTGCAGCCAGTTTTGGTCACCATGCTATAAAAAAGATGTTGAGACTCTAGAAAGAGTGCAGAGAAGAGCAGCCAGGATGATGAGGGGACTGGAGGCTAAAACATAGGATGAACTGTTGCAGGAACTGGCCCTGGCTAGTCTAATGAAGAGAAGAGAAGGACCAGGGGAGACAGGATATCAGTCTTCCAATATTTGAGGGGCTGCCACACAGAGAGGAAGAGGGGATCAACCTGTTTTCCAAGGGATGGGATAAGATGGGATAGAAAATTTGGAATGGAATGGAATGGAATAGAATAGAATAGAATAGAATAGAATAGAATAGAATAGAATAGAATAGAATAGAAAATAGAAAATAGAAATAGAAATAGAAATAGAAATAGAAATAGAAATAGAAATAGAAATAGAAATAGAATAATATTATTGTCACTTTGAATTACACTAATCGGCATACATTAAAGTGAAATTTTATTGCATACAGCTCTCAAAGGATCACCACCTCCAATATACACTACATAATCTAACAGACTAAATAAATAAAATACAGATAAATACAGAATTGTTTATATACCACATATATTGAGTATGTATGTATGTATGTATGTATGTATGTATGTATGTATGTATGTATGTATTTAATTAACAAGAAGTTGCCTTCAGAAGTTGTGGGAGCTTCATCACTGGAAACTTCCAAGAAGAGACTGGACTGCCATCTGTCAGAAATGCTGGAGGGTCTCTTGCTTGGCTGGGTTGGGGGTTGGACTAGATGACCTATAAGGTCCCTTCCAATTCTGCTATTCTATATTCAATAGAACAGAAGTTGCCTTCAGAAGTTGTGGGGGCTTCATCCCTGGAGGCTTTCAAGAAGAGACTGGACTGACATCTGTCAGAAATGGTGTAGGGTCTCCCACTTGGCTGGGTTGGGGGTTGGACTAGATGACCTACAAGGTCCCTTCCAATTCTACTATTCTATATTCAATGGAACAGAAGTTGCCTTCAGAAGTTGTGGGGGCTTCATCCCTGGAGGCTTTCAAGAAGAGACTGGACTGACATCTGTCAGAAATGGTGTAGGGTCTGCTTGGGTGGGGATTGGACTAAATGACCTACGGGATCCCTTCCAACCAGTGGTGGGATTCAGCCAGTTTGCACCACTTTGGGAGAACCGGTTGTCAACTTTCTGAGCAGTTTGGCAAACTGGTTGTTGGAAGAAATTATCAGAGCAGAGAACCGGTTGTTAAATTACTTGAATCCCACCACTGCTTCCAACTCTGTTAAGATGTAATCTGAAAAACTTTCGACTTTGATAGCAAATCGAGATCACTTCCCCCCCCCCCCGTGCCATCCTAGGAAGGCTATTTTCCTCTCCCAGGACAAAAACGCCTGAGGTTTTCCCCTGCGTGGAACCGTCTCTTCCAGAGTAGCAATAAATAAATATCTCCTTTAAAGAAAAAATAAAAAATAAGAAGAAGCAGCATAAAATGGCATTTTAATGGAACCCGAGCTTCGGCGAGCCTCCATGAGCAAGCAAAATTTGATCTCTTGTTACGCTGCAGAAAAAAAAAAAGTTGCACGGAATTAATGCATAATTGAAGCCAACAGACAATCAACTCCAGGGTTGTTGTTGTTTTGTACACACACACACACACACACACAAACCAAAGGGGGGGAAAAATCCACAAAAATCACACAGAGGAGGTTTTATTGCTAAAAATATCTGGCTGCCAACATCTGAGAAAGCAAAAAAAAAATTGCACAGAAATAACAGTGGACTCTACACTTTCCTGATGGATCAGTTCTGGGTTTATTTCTGGACTCGCCCTGAGGTCGAGTTTCAGGTTCTTTTTATTATTATTATTATATTATTATTATTCCTCTCTTCCTTTCCTTTCAGAGGTCTCTGAATGGAGAGGGCTCTCTGGATTTTTGCAGCAAGGTATTCCAACGAGTGCAGGGTGAAGGTATTTCTGTAACCGAGTCGGTTAGCTTTATTACTAAAAGAATGGATTAAAAAGTGCTAGACACCGAAGGCCTTCA
Source organism: Ahaetulla prasina (assembly GCF_028640845.1). Classification (NCBI taxonomy): domain Eukaryota; kingdom Metazoa; phylum Chordata; class Lepidosauria; order Squamata; family Colubridae; genus Ahaetulla; species Ahaetulla prasina. The sequence goes on along the minus strand of NC_080540.1, from coordinate 299,628,125 downwards.
GTTCCAGCTGGAAGGACAAAAAAAAAGTTGTAAATAATAATAATTGAATAAGGAGCAGACTCTGCTCTGAAGGTGAGGGGCCTGCGGTGTGGCATAGGGGATCCTTGGTGATCTCTCAGCTTGTTGCTTTCTTTGCAGTTGTTGCATTACCCAGCTGGGTAATATCAGCAGTGCTAGAAGGCAGTGAGATTTGTGGAGAGGGGTATGAGAAGGAGGAGGAGGAGGAGGAGGACAAGGACTGTGGGGTCCTTGAGGCTCTCTGAGCTTGGTTGTTTTCTTGCAGAGATTTCATTACCCAACTAGGTAACATCATCAGTGTGAGAAGGGAGTGGGGTTTATGGAAAGGAGGAGGAGGAGGAGGAGGAGGAGGAGAAGGAGAAGGAGGAGGAGGAGGAGGAGGAGGAGGAGGAGGAGGATGATTGTGGGGTCCTTGGTGCTCTCTGAGCTTGGTTGTTTTATTGTGGATGTTTCATTACCCAACTAGGTAACATCATCAGTGTGAGACGGGGCTGGGGCTTGCGAACAGGAGGAGGAGGAGGAGGAGGAGGAGGAGGAGGGAATGAGAGGTGGAGGAGGAGGAGGACTGTGGGGTCCCTGGTGCTTTCTGAGCTTGGTGGTTTTCTTGGAGACATTTCATGACCCACCTAGGTAGCATCATCAGTGTGAGAAGGGAGTGGGGTTTATGGAAAGGAGGAGGAGGAGGAGGAGGAGGAGGAGGAGGAGGAGGGGGAGGGGGAGGAGGAGGATTGTGGGGTCCTTGGTGCTCTCTGAGCTTGGTTGTTTTATTGTGGATGTTTCATTACCCAACTAGGTAACATCATCAGTGTGAGAAGGGAGTGGGGTTTATAGAAAGAAGGAGGAGGAGGAGGAGGAGGAGGAGGAGGAGGAGGAGGAGGAGGAGAGAGGAAAGAAGAGAAAAAGGACTATGGGATCCTTGGTGCTCTCTGAGATTGGTGGTTTTCTTGGAGATGTTTCAGTAGCCAACTAGATAACATCGTCAGTGCTAGAAGGGAGTGAGGTTTGTGGAGAGAAGGAGGGGGAGGAGGAGAAAAAGGACTATGGGGTCCAGAGGTAGGTTCCACATAATTTATCACTGCTTCGCCGCACACCAAAAATGTGAGTGTATGCCTTCTGCGCATGTGCACAGTCATCCAGGCATGCACTTTGTTTGTTTGCACGGCTTGCACTCATGCACACGGCTTAGAAAATGTAGCTAAATAGGACGGCATAGCGTCAGGGCATGTCGCCGCTACCGGTTCACCCGAACTGGTCCAAACTGGCTGAATACCACCATTGATGAGGTCTTCGGTGCTCTCTGAGGTTGGTGGTTTTCTTGAAGATGTTTCATTACCCAACTAGGCAACATCATCAGTGCTAGAAGGGAGTGGAGTTTGTGGGGAGGAGGAGGTAGAGGAGAAGGAGGTGACTAAAATTGGATGAAGTACTCAAGGTGGGGTTGACCTTCAAATCTTCTTTCCATCTGTGGTGAGATGGAGTGGGGGGCAGATCTGTGCTGATAATGCAACCGGCGATAATTGCTTGCAAACAGTCTTGGTGTTTAACGCACAGGTTTGCAAAACCGTGCAAATTGGGGGTAAGGGGGTATCAAAGTACAAAAAGTGTTAAGGGTAGTCATCAGGTTACAATGCTGTAGCGTCCCTGTAGATTCCCCACAAGCCATAATTTAGTAGTCTTTTTATACATTGGCTACAGAGCTCAACCAATCAGGATGCTTGCAATGATGCAGCACAGCCTTAAAGCAATATCATGCCTTTCTACAAACATACATAGTTAGTTTATATATTGCCTGGCCAACTAGTTAGGCAAATAACAATTTCCTAACAAAAAGGACAAATCTGAAAAATGGAAATGTCATCAGATACCTGGATCATATTACCACATGTGGTGGACGTGCATTGAAGCTAAAAGATATTGGACTGAAATACACACGTGGTTGGAAAAAAAATGAATAAGAAGCATATTGACTTTAAGCCAGAAATCTTTCTGTTGGGAATTATACCGGAGATATATACTAGAAATATAAAAGATTTGATTGTGAATATTATTACAGCAGCTAGGATTGTATTTGCAAAAAATTGGAAAAATGAAAAGATGAAATAATTAGAAAAATGCTGGAATGTGCAGAGATGAGTTAATTAACATTTGAAATTAGAGAACAAGAAGATAAACAATATTATAAAATATGGGATTTATTCTATAATTGGTTAAATGGAAAGATATGTTAGGAAAAATGAGTATAAGATATATGTATGGAAGAGACGGCTATTTTGTGAATGCACAGGAAGATATGTTAACACCCTTACAGCATGTTGTAATGGAATTGATTTGATGAGGTTTTTTTTATTTTATGTTTAAACATAAATAAAAATTTTCCAAAAAAAAAAAAAGGACAAAACGGAGTGAAAAACTGTACTTGTTTATTCAGAGGGATCTTTTTTCTGTTCTTCTTCTTTTTTTTCATCCCCAATGCTTTGTAGAAAGGGCTTCTCCGGGCTATTTTATTCACTGGCGGCGCCATCAATAAAATATAATAAATCGTCCATTCACATTCCTTGCACACAGAACTTCTGTTGCCGAGTTTTATGGTTTTCAGGGTAATGGGGAACGGCGTATATCCCACTTCTCTACACACAATGAATCTTGCCGGCCTAGTGTGTGTATAAATGAGGTGTAAAGCTGCAAGCTTAGTAAGCATAAACAGGAAGAGTAAATGCCGTTTGTTCGGAGGACACATGAGCCGGCTAGCAATAGATCCTAGCGGATAGCCAATCTCCCTTCCCTTCCCTGTTCCTCCTCCGCCATCACGCCCCAATTTCAATCCTATATTCGTCTAACCCAGGGGTGTCAAACTTGATTTCATTGAGGGCCGCATCAGAGTTGTGTTTGACCTCATGTTCTGTCCCCCTCGCCTCCGTCCGAGCGATGACTTAATTAGCCGGCACTATCAGCTCTGGCAGCAAACTAGCGAGGGTCTGCCAAGTGTCTCTGTTATCTCCCTTGATGCCAATGAGTCAACAAACAGTACTTCAGCTCTAGTCAAGAAGTTGATTTGCCTGCTACGAAGAGGCATAGCAGCCCTTGCTGCTTTTATATCCTGTGGGGTGTGGTTCCATGACTCAGCACTTCCTAGGCCTGCCCCACCTCTGCTTCTGTTGTTCCCGCCTCTCCTGCCTACGAAAACTAGGGTCCAGCCAGGCCTGATTGCCATCAGCTGGGTCTGGAGGTGTGGCCTGGGGAGGGGAAGAGTCAGGGGATGGAGGCCTTGTTATCTCGTCCACCTGGCCTGCCTCTGGCTCCTGGAGCTGAGCCAGGGAAGCCGTTGCTCCTGAGGTAAGTCCTGATGGCCCTTCCCCCTCACTTTCCAAGTCACTTTCTGGCAGGGGGCCTGGCTCGGGGGGCGCAGACACAACATCTCAGAAGGCCGGGGTAGGTATAGCGACCTCAGCGTCACTTGTGTCGGGTGCGCCTATGGTGGCCCGAGTGCTCTGCCAGCGAAAATGGGCTCCCAAGCTCCATTTTGGGCTGTGACAGCCAGCAACCCTCTTCCAGCAAAAATGGAGCTCGGGAGGGCTGCCTGCAGGTCTCCTTGAGCTCCGTTTTTGCTGGCAGAGGCAGCGGGGCCAGTCCTTCGTTGTTTCCAGGGTGGCCCCATGGGCCAGATCTAAGCACCCCATGGGTCAGATCTGGCCCCCGGGCCTTGAGTTTGATACCCCTGGTCTAGCCACTCTATGTATCTGGGAGGGTGAGTTGCAACTCACCAAAGCTGATGTCTTTTAATAAAATGGCTAATTGGTAAAGTTGCCCTGAGATTCCTGACTCTTAAAAAGGTAAGCAGGGTTAGAGTTGGTAAGCATTTGTATGGATGTAACCACTGTAGGATTTGGGGGGGGGGCGTAAACCAGGCCAAAAATTGGAGGAGGAGGAGGAGGAGGAGGAGGAGGAGGAGGAGGAGGAGGAGGAGGAGGAGGAGGAAGAAGAAGAAGAAAAAGAAGAAGAAGAAGAAGAAGAAGAAGAAGAAGAAGAAGGAGAAGGAGCAGAAGAATGGAGGAAGAAGAAGAAGAAATGGAAGAAAGAGAAAAGAAAGGGAGAGAGACAAGAAGGAGAGAGGAGAAGGAGAAGAAATGGGAAGAGGTGGTGGTGAAGGAGAATGGAAAGGAGATAAGGAGAAGGAGCAGAAGAATGGAGGAAGAAGAAGAATTAAAGGAAGAGAAGGATGAGAGAGAGAGACAAGAATGTGAGAGGAGAAGGAGGAGATAAATGGGAGTAGTAGTAGGAGGAGGATGAAAAGGAGAAGGAGAAGGAGAAGAAGAAATGGGAGAGAAGGAAGAGGAAAAGAATTGGAGGAGGAGGTGAATTGGAGGTGGTAAAGGAGAAGAAGGATGGCAAGGAAAGGAAGAGAAGGAAGGAACAGCAACTGGTAGAAAAAACATATACAAAAATTATTCCTAAGAAAACATGAATGTGACTTTGAAATCACCTGGAGTCAAGTCCAACCCAATGGATGCTTTGCTTTTAAATTCCTCACAGTGTTCCATTTCTCTTTGCAGAGCTACACCCGAGAGTAGCTTCTTGCTCTAAGTAGTTTCTTAGAATAAGAAACCAGTGACGGAAGCCACGGGCCCCTTCAATCCCTCTCTAACAACTCAATTCCAAGTCTTGTTTCCTGAGGCCCTCCGAACGCAGGAGATTCCCCGCCCCCTCAAAAACCAAACCCCTAAATTTAAGCCCCCAAACATTTGCTAGACCAATTCTCAAATACCAATTCTGAAACCCGCACTGCATATCGGACATAAATACAATCGAGCGAGTCCAGAGATATTTCACGAGAAGAGCCCTCCACTCCTCTGCTCACAACAAAATACCTTATTCCACCAGGTTTGAAATTTTGGCCTTAGATAACTTTTAACTACGCCGTCTTTGGTCGGACCTAAACGCAGTGCACAAAATTATCTGCTACAACTGTCAATGACAACTGTCAATGACTACTTTTATTATTTTATTTATTTTTATTATTTGCATTTATATCCCGCCCTTCTCTGAAGACTCAGGTCTTCACTATGCTTAACTATGTCAAGCAATTACTTCAGCTTTAACCGCAATAATACACGAGCACACAATAGATACAAACTCAAGGTAAACCGCTCCAACGTCGATTGCAGAAAATACGACCAGCGACAGAGTGGTCAGCATCTGGAATGCACTGCTTGACTCTGTGGTTTCTTCCCCAAACCCCCATAATTTTAACCTTAGACTGTCTACTGTAGACCTCACCCCATTCCTGAGAGGTTTGTAAGGGGCATCCATAAGCACATCAAGATGTCTACCGTCTCTGTTCTACTGCAATAATAATAATAATAATAACAACAGAGTTGGAAGGGACCTTGGAGGCCTTCTAGTCCAACCCCCTGCCCAGGCAGGAAACCATACACAATCTGAGACAGATGGTTATCTAACATTTTCTTAAAAATTTCCAGTGTTGGAGCATTTACAACTTCTGTCCCCATGTATTCATAACCATTTCCTGTGTTGATATCCATGTTTATACTTACTCCTACTCGTACATGCTTGACAAATAAAATAAATAAAAATAAAATAAAATAAAACCGTCCATTTTCAGAATGTCCCAAGGACCATCTCTGGTGTCTGGACAGAAGACACCATGCATGATGGTTCCCAGCTTCAAGCCAGCTCCTATCAGGCCCACGAAGAGCCAATGCAGCATCTCTGTGGTTTTATCTCCTCTTTGCAGAACTGGAGATGAAAAAATAAATAAATAAATAAATAAAAACCCAGCTGCTCAGTTCTCCGATCACGATGGAGGCCCCCGTTAAAGAGCACTAAATCCGACAAAATAATTCCTTGCCACAGCTGTAAGAAAAACCTTTAAGCCCCCTCAAGTAGCAGAATGTTGACAAGGGGTGATAGTGGTCTTCTGGCGTTTATCCTGCTCGTTTTTCCCTGAGCCCTTCGGACGGGCTTGACTTGAAATCTGCCATCCTTAAGATGATGCTCTTGCTAGATTTTTCTTTTTTTGGGCCGCACGCTTAGCCACAGAACGCTATCGGGGTTAGGAGCTGGCTGCAAAAGTAGGTTTGTTGTCCTTTGCTAAGAGGAGTGTGTGTTTCGTGTGTGTGTGTGTGTTCTGTCAAAAAAGCCACCAAAATCCTAGGCTGCATTAAGCAGAGGGATAGAATCAAGATCAGGGGGAAGTGTTGATACGGCTTGATAATGCCTTGGTGTTGTGACCCAGGCCCAAGTAGGTAGTAATAAACTTAGTCTGTGGAAAAACAAAGTTTATTCGAACAGCTGCGAATTACTTCATTCCCAGCGTCGTTCAACTCAAAGTAAAAAAAAAAAAGGCCTCCCAACAAAAAATCCTCAGTTATCTCGCAAACCTTGGTTCAATTAGGCAAACTGCCAAAGGCCCTTCCTGGGAAACATCCAGAAGCCACAAAAACAAAGACGTATAAGAAGCAGAAGACGAAGCAGAAGACGCAGCTACCACGTTGTTTTCCGGCAAAGCTCAAATACCGTTGCTGGTCTGTTTTAAGCCTTATGGGAGGGGCCAATCATCTCTTGGCCCTACTCCTGAGTTGTCCTTTTTGCTTGAGCTGCTCTTGCCTTCCGGCAGCTCTTCTCATGTGTGCATTAGGAACAGGCTCCTCCTGTTCCTCTGCCTCACTACTATCAGTCTCTGGAGGCTCTGGAGTCTGCACCTCACTTCCCGATGGCCCTGGCCTCTCCTCAGCCTCATCGCTGTCCGACTCCATTGCCAGCTCCATAGGCTGCTGACGGACCGCAACATTTGGGAAGGCCACCCTTGGAATATTGGATGACGTTTTGGTCGCCACGATGTTTAAAAAAAAAAAAAGATGTGGAGACTCTGGAAAGAGTGCAGAGAAGAGCAACAAAGATGATGAGGGGACTGGAGGCTAAAACGTATGAAGAACAGTTGCAGGAATTGGGTGTCAGGTTCCAGAATGGCGTTATGAAATAAGACTCCAGACAACCAGGATCCAAGGTATACGGGTCTTTATCAGGCACTCCGGCACGTTCCAACAATCACCATTTACAAAGTGAGATATTGTCAGCGCTGACGCCCAGTGCTCCACACCACGTTTTTAAAGACTCCCATGCGCCACCTGTGACTCCACCCCTTGGCCCCGCCCCATCACGCGCTCTGCTTGCAACTCCCTCCTAACCCACATCCATCCTAGCATAGCTAAACCACACCAGTGCTTTAGTTTTCAGGCTTTAGCTCTGCCCGAGCTAAACACCAGCCAAAGCTTGGTCCTGTGCAGGTGGGCTCTGATGCACAGAGCACAGAGCTGCATCTAGGCTGGTCATCCAGATACATTCCTAGATGTTGCCATGTCAGTAAGTGAGCTCTCCGGTCCCACCTGAATGGCAGCTCCGAAACACGATGCGGCGGGTCTGCCGCCGTCTAGTTTAATGAAAAGAAGGACTAGGGGAGACATGATAGCAGTGTTCCAATATCTCAGGGGTTGCCACAAAGAAGAGGGAGTCGGGCTGTTCTCCAAAGCACCTGAGGGTAGAACAAGAAGCAATCGGTGGAAACTGATCAAGGAAAGAAGCAACTTAGAACTAAGGAGAAATTTCCTGACAGTTAGAACAATCAATAAGTGGAACGACTTGCCTGCAGAAGTTGTGAATGCTCCAACACTGGAAGTTTTTAAGAAAATCTTGGATAGCCATTTGTCTGAAATGGTGTACGGTTTCCTGCCTCGGCAGGGGGTTGGACTAGAAGACCTCCAAGGTCCCTTCCAACTCTGTTACACTAGTCTATTCAATCTCTTAAAAACTTCCAGTGATGAAACACCCACAACTTCTGAAAGCAAGTGATTACACCAATTAATGGTTTAGATTAGATTAGTGTCAGCTGATACCAGTGTTCCAATATCTAAAGGTTTCCACAAAGAAGAGGGAGTCAAGCTATTCTCCAAAGCACCTGAAAGCAGGACAAGAAGCAATGAATGGAAGCTAATCAAGGTGTAAGAACTAAGGAGAAATTTCCTGACAATTAGAACAATTAACCAGTGGAAGAGCTTGCCACCAGAAGTTCTGGTGCTCCATCACTGGAGGTTTTAAGAAGAGATTGAACAACTACTTGTCTGAAATGCTATAGGGCTTCATGCCCGGGCAGTGGGTTGGACTAGAAGATCTCCAAGGTCCCTTTGTGCAGAAGAGGAAAAAGTTATTTTTTACCGGTTACTGTACACATACAGAAATTCTACCTTCTGAGGCTCCTAAGTTAGAATGCAGGCCAACTTTGACTTACAACCGTTTAGCGTTCAATCAAAGATACTACAGCATTAAAAAAAAGAGAGAGGGTCTTCCCACCAGTCCTTCAATTCAATTCAAATCTTTATTGTCGGTGCACAACATATGTACAATGAGATTGATTGAGCTCCCTCAGTGCACCCCCCCCAACACAATACAACTCACAATGAAGACAAAAAAAAAATCCCTAACCCAATAAATCATATTCACAAAACACCCAGTCCTATTGCACCAGTGTGAACGTGTTACACATTGCACTGGTCCTGCAGTCCGTCATACTACGTAGTTATGATGTTATTTCTCATTCAGGAGTCTGACAGCCCATGGATAAAAATTATTCTTCAGCCTGTTTGTGTGGCTGGCTATACTTCTATATCTCCTTCCCGATGGTAGTGGGATAAAGAAGTGGTGACCAGGTTGAGAGGCATCCCTTGTACTTACAACTGTTGCAGCAGCTACAAAATCATGAGATCAATATTCAAGGGCTTAACAGTAAGAATAAGAGAGCTGGAAGGGACTTTGGAGGTCTTCTAATCCAGGGGTCTCCAACCTTGGTCCCTTTAAGACTTATGGACTTCAACTCCCAAAGTCCCTCAGCCAGGTGGCTGAGGAACTCTGGGAGTTGAAGTCCCCAAGTCTTAAAGGGACCAAGGTTGGAGACCCCTGTTCTAATCCAACCCTTTGCTCAAGCAGGAGACCCTATACCATTCTGGACAATCCAGGTTCTTCTTTAAAACCTCTAGTGATGGAGCACCTACAACTTCTGGAGGCAAGTTGTTCCACTGATTAACTGTTCTCCCTGTCAGGAAATTTCTCCTTAGTTCTGGATTGGTTCACTCCTTGATTAGTGGCCTACGTGACCAAGGGTTCAAGTCACCCAATCGTTTCTGAAGACCAACAGGGACCTTGGAAGGGACCTTGGAGGTCTTCTAGTCCAACCCTCTGCTCAAGCAGGAGACCCTATATCATTTCAGATAAAGTATTGTCCAGTCTCTTCTTGAAAGCCTCCAGTGATGAAGTGCCCACAATCTCTGGGGGCAATCCATTGCACTATTAATGAACAGAATAACAGAGTTGGAAGGGGCATTGGAGGTCTTCTAGTCCAACCTCTTGCTCAACCAGGAGACCTCCTCACAACTGGAGAATCCACAATTACTAGTGGTAAGTTGTTCCACTGGTTAATTGTTCTTACCCTTAGGAAATTTCTCCTTAATTCCAGGTTGCTTCTCTCCTTGATTAGATTTCGTCTGTTGTTTCTTGTCCGGCCTTCTGGTGCTTTGGAAAATAAGTTGACCCCCCTCAAATACTGGAATACTGCCATTATGTTCTCCCCCACTCCCAGTCCTTCTTTTCTCCAGACTAGCCTTCCCCAACGCAGAGGCAGAGAAATATCCTGAGCAAAGCTACATACCAAATGCACTTCAGATACCCAGACTTCATCAAGTGACAAGATTTTTGCAACTGTAATCCCCACCTGTCACATTAAGAGACTGGCCTTCAATTCTTTCACGAGCACGTTGGATTTCCTCGCTCACTTCTATCTCACCTTTAACAAGCAGGAACTGCTAAATTTAATTCCCAGCACCCTCATTTAAAAAAAACACCTAATCGCAATGAAATATTCATAGGCAAGGTGGAGAGAGTGGGGGGAAGAGGGGGAGGGAGGGAGGAAGGGAGAGACAGAAGAAGATGGAAGAAAGAAGAAGAAGGAAGAAGGAAGAGGAGGAGGAAGAAAAAGAAGGGGAGGAGGAGGAGGAGGAGGAGAGGAGGAGGAGGAGAAGGAGAAGAGGAGGAGGAGGAGAGGAAGAGGAAGAGGAGGAGGAGGAGGAGGAGGAGAGGAGGAGGAGGAGGAGAAGGAAGGAAGGAAGGAAGGAAGGAAGGAAGGAAGGAAGGAAGGAAGGAAGGAAGAGGGGTAATTTTAATCTTCTTTTTATTTGACATCTTGGAAGCTCCTATAGATCCAGAGAGGTCCAGATTCCAGACAGTTTCTTATCCTAATCTTCCTTATTTATAGAAGAGAGTCAGACGGCGGGTTTATTTTTATTTTTTCCAGCACCGTCCATGCATTTCTGGGGTGGGAATGTTGGAGAAGGAGGAAAGGAAGAGGAGGAGGAGGAGGAGAAGAGGAGGAGGAGAAGGAGGAGAAGGAGGAGGAAGAAGAAGGAGGAGGAGGAAAGGAAGAGGAGGAGGAGGAGGAGGGGAGGAGGAGGAGAAGGAAGGAAGGAAGGAAGGAAGGAAGGAAGGAAGGAAGGAAGGAAGGAAGGAAGGAAGGAAGGAAGAGGGGTAATTTTAATCTTCTTTTTATTTGACATCTTGGAAGCTCCTACAGATCCAGAGAGGTCCGGATTCCAGACAGTTTCTTATCCTGATCTTCCTTATTTACAGAAGAGAGTCAGACGGCGGGTTTTTGTTTTGTTTTTCCCAGCACCGTCCATGCATTTCTGGGAATGTTGGTTTTTACACCGGGCAACCTCATTGCTCTTCGAAAGCTTGCCAAGAGTCTTTGCGTTCCACCCCACAAACCCAAACCCAGAACCTGCAAACCGGCAAGGCAGAAATGAAGACAGAGGGCTGTTTGCATCTCCTGTCATTTCCCATTTTGAAAAACATTTTCCTTTCCAGGGTCGACAGCGGGAGGGGACGTCTTCAGGCCGGCTTTCCGCAGAGTGCTAAAAATTTACTTGGTTGGCGGCGGCTGGGAAAAAAAACCCACCAACGAGGTCCAGAAAAAAAGATTTTGGTTTTATTTCTTTTTGGTTTTAATTTTGCTCAGATGAGGTGCTGCTCTACCTGAAGCCTCTGTCAAGATAGTCCTCAATTTATAACAGTTCATTTAGTGAATGTTCAAAGTTAGGTTACATCAGGAGGATGTTATCAAACTTGGAAAAGAAACCTCTGCAAGAAAACAGTCAGTCTGTCTGTCTCTCTCTCTCTCTGTCTATCTATCTATCTTTCTTATATCTCTATCTCTATCTATCTATCTATCTATCTATCTATCTATCTATCTATCTATCTATCTATGTATCATCTATTTCTATCATATCTATATCTCTATCATCTATCTTTCTTATAACTCTATCCCTATTATCTATGGTATATATCTAATCCATCCATCCATATCTATCTATCTATCTATCTATCTATCTATCTATCTATCTATCTATCTATCTATCTATCTATTTTTTATTTATTTTATTTGTCACAACAATATATATAAGCATCACACAAAAATATTATATAGTATATAAACATATATATGAGGGAATATTAGGAGGTATAAGCATATATATATATTTGTTTTCTGAGGTTTTTGCGGGTGTTTGTATGTAGGTCTTTGGTTATTCGGGTTTTCTCCCGCGTAAAATTGGAAGTGTCTTGGCGACTTTTCGACAAAGTCTCATTCGTCATCTTCAGGCTTCAGCTTCATGCTTCTGGGAGCTCCCATAAGCACCCGAATAACCCGAATAACCAAAGACCTACACACACACACACACACACACACACACACACACACACACACACACATATATATAACCAAAGACCTACATATCTATCTAGACCCGTTCCAGTCCGGTTTCCGGCCCGGTTACAGCACGGAGACGGCTTTGGTCGCATTGGTGGATGATCTCTGGAGGGCCAGGGATAGGGGTTGTTCCTCTGCCCTGGTCCTATTAGACCTCTCAGCGGCTTTCGATACCATCGACCATGGTATCCTGCTGCGCCGATTGGAGGGATTGGGAGTGGGAGGCACCGTTTATCGGTGGTTCTCCTCCTATCTCTCCGACCGGTCGCAGTCGGTGTTGACAGGGGGGCAGAGGTCGGCCCCGAGGCGCCTCACTTGTGGGGTGCCGCAGGGATTGATCCTCTCGCCCCTTCTGTTTAACATCTACATGAAGCCGCTGGGTGAGATCATCAGTGGTTTCGGTGTGAAGTACCAGCTGTATGCGGATGACACCCAGCTGTACTTTTCTACACCGGACCACCCCAACGAAGCTATCGAAGTGCTGTCCCGGTGTCTGGAGGCCGTACGGGTCTGGATGGGGAGAAACAGGCTCAAGCTCAATCCCTCCAAGACAGAGTGGCTGTGGGTGCCGGCATCCCGGTACAGTCAGCTAAATCCGCGGCTGACCATCGGTGGCGAGTCATTGGCCCCGATGGAGAGGGTCCGCAACTTAGGCGTCCTCCTGGATGAACGGCTGTCTCTAAAAGATCATTTGACGGCCGTCTCCAGGAGAGCGTTCTACCAGGTTCGCCTGGTACCCCAGTTGCGCCCCTTTCTGGACCGGGATGCCCTATGCACTGTCACTCATGCACTCGTGACATCTCGCCTGGATTACTGCAATGCTCTCTACATGGGGCTCCCCTTGAAGGGCATCCGGAGGCTACAGTTAGTCCAGAATGCGGCTGCGTGGGTGATAGATGGAGCCCCCCGTGGCTCCCGCATAACACCTATCCTGCGCAGACTGCACTGGCTACCTGTGGCCTTCCGGGTGCGCTTCAAGGTTTTGGTGACCACCTTTAAATCGCTCCATGGCATAGGGCCGGGTTATCTACGGGACCGCCTACTGCTACCGAATACCTCTCACTGACCCGTGCGCTCTCATAGAGAGGGACTCCTCAGGGCGCCGTCAGCGAGGCAATGTCGTCTGGCGACGCCCAGGGGAAGGGCCTTCTCTGTGGGGGCTCCCACCCTCTGGAACAAACTACCCCCCGGACTTCGTCAGCTTTCCGACCTTCGGACCTTCCGCCGCGGACTTAAAACATACTTATTTAATTGCGCAGGACTGAGTTAGATTTTAAATTTATGGGTTTTAAATTGGGTTTTATGTCTATATTTTTTAATTATCGGGCTTTTAGAATAAGTTTTTTAATTGCTTTTATATTGTATTTATGTGTTTTTAAGTGCCTGTAAACCGTCCTGAGTCCTTCGGGAGATAGGGCGGTATATAAATACGATCAAATAAATAAATAAATAAATAAATAAATAAATAAATAAATAAATACATATGAAGTCTCATTCGTCATCTTCAGGCTTCAGCACGAAGCTGAAGCCTGAAGATGACGAATGAGACTTCATGAAGGAGAAAAAGAAAAACAATAGGACAGGAACAGTAGGCACGTTTGTGCTCTTATGCACGCCCTCTTAGGAATGGGGTGAGGTCAATAGTAGAAAGTTTTTGGTTAAAGCTTTGGGGATTATGGGAAGAGACCACAGACTCAGGTACAGGACTACCTGCATAAATGCTCTTGCCGATGAGCCTCTATAAACATGCTAGCCGGGATAAAAGAGGAAGCTAATAAATGACAGATATCTCCCTCCAATATCACTGGAGCTGGAATTCATTCCCGGTGTCCCCCTTATCGCCTTTTCCAGAAAAAGCACACTTTTTTGTTTCATCTTTCTTTCTTTCTTTCTTTCTTTCTTTCTTTCTTTCTTTCTTTCTTTCTTTCTTTCTTTCTTTCTTTCTTTCTTTTTCTTCTTCCCTCCCTCCCTCCTTCCTTCCTTCCTTCCTTCCTTCCTTCCTTCCTTCCTTCCTTCCTTCCTTTTTTCTTTTTTACATCAGAGGATAGCACAAAGGGAATTGAAAATGGAGAGAGAGAGAGGGGAATACGGAGAGGGAGGGAGAAAGAGAGAGTGAAGGAGAGGGAGAGGGAGAGGGAGGGAGAGGGAGAGAAAGAGAGAGTGAAGGAGAGGGAGAGGGAGAGGGAGGGAGAGGGAGAGAAAGAGAGAGGGAGATGGAGAGAGAGAGAGAAAGAGAGAGAGAGGGAGAAGAGGGAGAGACAGAGACAGAGAAGGGGGAGGGTTAGGGGAGATAGAGAAGGGGAGGGAGAGAGAAAGAGAGAGCAAGGGAGAGGGAGAGAGCAAGGGAGAGAGAGAGAGAGAGGGAGAGAGAGAGATTTAATCGGAATATCAAAAAGCGCCTCAGAATTGAGCTGGATGAGCTGCAGTTGGCAAGTAGCGTCTTTTTTGCCGAGTGAAGATCTTGTTTGTAACTGTAAAGATTGCAGACCGCAAGGCCATTTGATCTGGCAAGCACTTTGATCTGAGCTGAACCTTGAAATGCGGAAAGGCTTTGGAACCGAACGGAAAAGAAATCTGGCAGAGGGGAGGGAGAGGGACGGAGTGAGAGAGGAAAGGAAAGAAGGGAGGAAATGAAAGCTGAATAAGGGAAGGGAAGGGGGAGTGGAGGGAAGGGCAGGGTCCAGAGTACCCATGTAGCAACCCTGGGTCACCTAAAGGAAGAACGAGAGGGAGGGAGGGAGGGAGGAACAGGGGAAAGGAGAAAGGGAGGGAGGAAATGAAAAAAAAAATGACTTACATTTAAAAAGATAAGAGATGGGAGGGAAGGGATGGGAAGGATCCAGAGTTGCCTTGTAGCAACCCAGAATTACCTGGAGGGAGGGAGGTAATGAAAAAATGAATGACATATGGAAAGATAAGGGATGGGAGGGAAGGGATGGGAAGGGCCCAAAGTACCTTTGTAGCAGCCCAAAGTTGAACGGAGGGAGGGAGGGAGGGAGAGAGGGAGGAAGGAAGGAAGGAAGGAAGGAAGGAAGGAAGGAAGGAAGGAAGGAAGGAAGGAAGGAAGGAAGGAAGGAAGGAAGGAAAGAAGGAAGGAAGGAAGGAAGGAAGGAAAAGTTGAATTACAAATGGGAAGGGACAGGAAGGTGAAGGGAAGGAGGAAATGATAGGATAAGAATTCTAGGCTAACAATTGCCCACTTAAATAGGCCCACTTCCTTTCATCATTGACCATAAAGAAGGAGAACTCTTAACGGGCCTCTGTGGCTCAGGCTGCTAAGACAGTCTGTTATTAACAGCAGCTGCTTGCAATTACTGCAGGTTCAAGCCCCACCAGGCCCAAGGTTGACTCAGCCTTCCATCCTTTATAAGGTAGGTAAAATGAGGACCCAGATTGTTGGGGGCAATAAGTTGACTTTGTATATAAATATACAAATAGGATGAAGACTATTGCTTGACATAGTGTAAGCCGCCCTGAGTCTTCGGAGAAGGGCCGGATATAAATGCAAATAAATAAAAAAAAAGAGGTTAAACCCCGTTCTTCACTTCCAGTTCTCTGCATGGAGAAATGTGATGAATGACTCTCAGAGCTGATTAACTTCCTTCAAGGCGGCCTCATGTCTTTGAGTAAACTAATAAGAGTGTCTGGAGCATCCTTCTCACCAACGGTCCAGCAGGAAGACGGCTGGGTGAGATGCAATTAGGAGAACGGAACTTGGCCAAGAGACAGTTGTGCATGGGTGAGCCGTGCACGGTCTTTGCCAACTCCATCGTTTTCTCCCACGCACATGGACCAGCAAGGCAGAAGATGGCCTGGCTGGTGTCCAGGATCTCTTTGGCAATGAAAACACCGCTCCAGCGTCTTTTGTCACGCCACAGGCGCCCAGGTTATCTCGGATGGGTGATTCGGGGACAGGCAAGCCTTCTGGAAGAGGTGATTCAGCAGGATTTGGACTTTTCCAAAGAAGGAGTCAACTTGGCAGTGAAAAAGTACTGTGGTGGGATGAGGTCAATCACTCCTGAATTTACAGCCCGATTGCCACTGAGTACACTACTCTTCGGAGACAGGGGTGCGCCATCCGGATTGCAGAAATTCTGGTGACCACCGGAGGACAGCGCAGAGGTATGGACCTCCTTAGCTTTAGTTACTCGCTAGCGTGGCGGTGTCAAATTCGATTTCATTGAGGACCGCACCAGGGTTGTGTTTGACCTCAGGGGGCTAAGGTGGGTGTGGCCAGGGTGGGTGTGGCCAGCTTGACATCACTCGTGTTGGGGGCGCCTGTGGTGGGCCGAATGCTCTGCCAGCGAAAACGGGCTCCAGAGCTCCATTTTCAGCCGCGACGGCCTCCTGCAACTCTCTGCCAGTGAAAACGGAACTCGGGAGGGCTGCGGACAGCTCCATTTTTGGCTGCAACGCCCTCCTGCAACCCTTTGCCAGCAAAAATAGCACCCTCCCGAGCTCCGTTTTTGCTGGCAGAAGCACTGCGGGCCAGTCCCTCACTATTTTCATGGGCCAGATCTAAGCACCCTGCAGGCCAGATCCAGTCCCCGGGCGGTGAGTTTGACACCCCTGCTCCAGCGGATCTTCTAATTTTTACACCCCTACTTTTGGTCAACATCCAGATAAATACTTGCACCAAGATTAATGCTAGACAAACAGTCAAGTAGTAAACGATACCCCTGATCAAGGGACTACAATAAAGCGATAAACAAGCTAAGAGTAAACAATGGCATAATCAATGGACCACCAAGAACGCTCCCAACCACCCTGACAGGGCAAGCTGATTGTACCTAAACAGACAACAAACCCTTCTCCCTTATAGCACTGATGAGATTACCTACTTGGGTAATGAGATGTCTCCAAAAAAAGCAACCGAGTTAAGAGAACACCAAGGCCCCCACAGTTCAACCCCAAGCTAAATATTTTCCTCTATTGGTGTCTTTTATCAGTCCATCCACATCTATCTATCTATCTATCTATCTATCTATCTATCTATCTATCTATCTATCTATCTATCTATCCATCCATCCATCCTATTTATCATCTCATCTATATTTATCTCATCTCTCTCTCTCTCTCTCTCTCTCGTCTGTCTGTCTGTATCTATCATCTATCATTTCATCTATATCATCTATCTATCTATCATCTACTGTGGCTATCATCTGTCTATCTATCTATCTATATCATCTATATCTATCTATCGATCTATCTATCGATCTATCTATCGATCTATCTATCATCTAAATTAATATTAGGCCAATGGTCAAACAGTAAGCCATAGCCTAATTGCAGAAGCACCAAGAATACTTGCATGATGTTCCAAGGCAAGGAACTTGTATATTAAACAGAGAGCAAACGCTACTCCCTTCTAGCACTGATGAAGTTCCCTAGTTGGGTCACGAAATATCTGCAAAAAAACAACCAAGCTCAGAGAGCACCAAGGACCCCACTATCCTCCTCCTTCCCCCTCTGCTCCACACACCCCACTCCCTTCTATCACTGATGATGTTCCCTAGTTGGGTCACGAAACGTCTGCAAGAAAACCACCAAGCTCAGAGAGCACCAAGGACCCCCACAGTTCAGTTCTGAGCTACAAGCATTGCCTTCCATCCATTACAGTGAGGTTAGGCCCTAGGTTAATGTATGCCCTCCAGTAGTCATCTTGAACTCCAAAGCAAAGTTGCCCCAGCTTCCGGTGATAGACTTAATAGAAACCATGGGATCAGAGGAAGAATTAGGTTAGAGTAAGCCTACGATTTTCTTTTATTGACCAACATACTTGATAAATGTCTCTTGAGAATTCCAGGAACTGCACATGCATTTCGAACAATCTCTCATTACGGTCAACAGACCCATCTTTGTGGCTTGAATTCTAGAAGGACTGGGGGTGGGGGAGGAGGAGTGAAGGGGCTTACTTTTCCATTCTGTTTGACGGTAACAGAAAATCACATCCATGCTGGCAGGAGTTTCTGGCAGAGAGGCCTGTTTCATTAAGAGCTATTTAAACCTGATTGTTGTTGTTGTTGTGTTTTTTCCCCACATCGTTTGTTTTTAACTGTGTGATGTCATTCCTGGGAGTGGAAAAAGTGGCATATGTCAAAATATTTCAGATGGGAAAGGAAAGAGAAAAGGGTGGGGAGGGGATCGGGGTGGGGTGGGAAGGGGAGTGAGTGAGAAAGAAGGCAGGCAGGCAAGGGAAGAGAAGGGAAGGGAGGGAGGGAGGGAGGGAGGGAGGAAGGAAGGAAGGAAGAAGGAGAGAGGAAAAAGGGAGAAAGAGGAGGAAAGAGAAAAAAGGAGGAAAGAGATAGGAAGGGAAGGAAAGGGAAGGGAGGGAGGGAGGGAGGGAGGGAGGGAGGGAGGAAGGAAAGAAGGAAAGAAAGGAGTGAGGAGAGAGAGGGGGAGAAAGAGGAGGAAAGAAAAAAAGGAGGAAAGAGATAAGAAGGGGAGGGGAGGGAGGGAGGAAAGGAGGGAGGGAGGGAGGGAAGGAAAGGAAAGGAAAGGAAAGGAAAGGAAAGGAAAGGAAAGGAAAGGAAAGGAAAGGAAAGGAAAGGAAAGGAAAGGAAAGGAAAGGAGTGTGGAGAGAGAAGGGGGAGAAAGAGGAGGAAAGAGAAAAAAGGAGGAAAGAGATAGGAAGGGTAGGGAATATTTTTATAAAGGTACAGAACACAATCGAGGGCATCTGTTATCAAACTGCCAAATCAGATACCTACAGAAAACTACTTGGAACTTCATATTTTAATCAAACCTGCTGCTGATAAATATTCAAGTCACATCTTTAACGAAAGCTGAAGTAGACCTGCCTTCACGGGGCCGGATTCTGAAAACCCTGAACAAGGACTTCATTGTCCATTAAAAGGAAGACAATGCGTAGGTGATTGTGGTCGTGGAAACGCAGATGCTGGGATGTGTCTATACCTAACATAGATCAGAGTTGTGCAGAAAATGGTGTCCCATCTACGGCAGGGATGTCCAAACGTGGCCCCTTGAAGAGTGGTGGACTTCATCTCCCAGAATTCCCCAGCCAGCAACTTGCTCATATTTATAGCTCATGCTGGCTGGGGAATTCTGGGAATTGAAGTCCACCACTCTTCAAGGGGCCATGTTTGGACAACCCTGCTCTATGGCAATCAAAAGTTGGACTTTAATGAAGAAGGATGGAAGGAGTAGGGAGGCTTTAGAAGGGTGGTGTTGCAGAAGACTCCTGACAACACCATGGATTGCCAAGAACACAAATCAATAGATCTATAATGATCTGTCAGAATGCCCTTTGGAGGCGAGAGCCACAGACTAGACATTGGTCAGAAAAGTGGCAGCTGAGTCTGCAGAAGGGATATGGACACGGCTGAAGTCTTAGAAGGGACCTTCCCTAATTTAACAGAATGACAAAGTGCAAAGGGACTTTGGAGGTCTTCTAATCCAGCCACCTGCTCAGGCAGGAAACCCTATACCATTCTAGACACATGGTTGTCCAATCTCTTCTTAAAAACTCCAGTGATGGAGCACTCAACACTTCTGGAGGCAAGTTGTCCCACGGCTTAATTCTTCTCACGATCAGGAAATTCCTCCTTAGTTCTAGGTTGCTTCTCTCCTTGATGAGTTTCCATCCATCGTTTCTTGTCCTGCCTTCAGGGGCTTTGGCGAATAGCTTGACCCCTGCTTCTTTTGTGGCAGCCCCTTAGATAGTGGAACACTATTACTCAGCCTACCATCCTTCCAAGGTCAGTAAAATGAAGACCCAGATTGTTGGGAGCAAGGGGCTGACTCTGTAAACTGCTTAGAAAGGGCTGTAAAAGCACTATGAAGCCAGTGGTGGGTTGCTACCGGTTCGCCCCGGTTTGGGCGAACCGGTAGTGGCAGCAGTGGGAGGCTCCGCCCACCTGATCAGAAGTCATCAAAAATGCTCAGAACCTTCTGTGCATGCACAGAAGTGCCACACACTCACGAAGTGGGCACGCCCGCATGCTCCCAATAGTGAACTGGTAGCGCCGGGATTTGAAACCCACTATAGTATGAAGCGGTATATAAATCTAAGTGCTATTGCTAAACCTCCAAAGATCCAGTTCCTTTTTTCAAATATCACCTTTGGATTGCAAATGTCAGGGAATCGTAGGAGAGAGCAAGCAGCACGCCGAGTCTCAGCATGCATCACACACACACACACACACACACACACACACACACACACACACACACCCCAACCTTATCATCAATTCTGTTTTTTTCTGTCTGCGCTCATCTCATTGTCCTCTGGGAACCCCCTCCTACCCCTGTCAGGGATTGCCCTTTATAATTTATTCAGCTTGTACTTGCCGAGTTCCTTTCTATTTATCATTCATCTTTACAGTTGTACATAAAATTAGATTGATCCTCCTTTGCCGGCGCCATCAAGAAGACAAAAAAAAAAAAAAGTGTCATTGAGCAACCTATAAAGCAAACGCAACCTTGTCTTCAATACCGGGGAACTCGCCCTCCGAGAAACCAAATTAAAACCACCGCCAAAATGAGCTGGGGAGGGTGGGTGGGTGGGTGGGTGGGGAGAAGCAAAAGGCAGAGCGATCGTCACCTCCCGTAATCTGATTTTTAATTTGCAATTGAATGAGCGGGACCTTTGGGGATGCTTAACCTTCCTCCCCACTTAAATATATTGCCAAGCAAATCCGGGTGCAAGGAAGGCGCCCTTATTACCTTCTTTAGATACGACAGTGTAAGTTGGGTAGGAGAAATTGTTGTGGGTTTTTTTTGGGGTGTGTGTGTGTGTATGAGAGAGAGAGAGAGAGAGACAGCTTGGCTTTGTTTTGTTTTCTTTCTCTTTTTTTTAGGGTGGCGATAGGGCTCTATCGTTCTTGGCGGGGAGAGGCGGAATGTTTGAAGTTCATCGAAAAAGCGTTGGAGTAGCGTAACCGCGTTGAAGGGATGAGCTCAATCGAATGACGATGATGTTGTGAGATAGTGGAGTATCAATATCTCCAAGACACAGTTAGGGAGGGTGAAAATGCAAAGAGGTGCACTTTTGACATAGAATTGTGACTTCTCTATCCCCTTCCCCTTCTCCCTCTCCTCCTCCTCCTCCCTTTTTCTCCTCTTCTTCCTTCTCCTCTTCCTCCTTCTCCACTTCCTTTTTCTTGTCCTCCTCTTCCCTCTTCTCCTCCTCTTCATCCCCATCTTCCTCCTCCTCCTGCTCTCTTCTTCTCCTTCTCCTTCTTCCTCCTCCTTCCTTTTCTTCTCCTCCTCCTACACTCTTCCTCCTCTCTTTTTCTCCTCTTCTTCCTTCTCCTCTTCCACCTCCTCCCTGTCCTCTTCCTTTTCTTTTTCTCCTCCTTTTCCTACTTCTTGTCCCCCTCTTCCCTCTTCTTCTCCTCTTCTTCCCCATCTTCCTCCTTCCCTCCTTCTCTTCCTCCTCCTCCCTCTTCTCTTCCTTCTCTTCCTCCTCCCTTCTCTTCTTCCTCCTGCTCTCTTCTTCTTTTTCTCCTCCTTCCTCCTCCTCCTCCTCCTTCCTTTTCTTCTCCTCCTCCTACACTCTTCCTCCTCCTTCTCTTCTTTTCTTCTTGTCCTCCTTCTCTTCCTTCTCCTCCTCCTCTTCTTCTTCCCCTCCTCTCCCCTCCTTTCACTCCTCCTCCTCTTTCCTTTCCTCCTCCTTTTCCTCCTCCTCCCCTCCTCTCCTCCTCCTCCTCCTGCTTCTCCTCTTCTTCCATCCTTCATAAATCCAGTTATCTTCAAAAGTGACACAAGCAGATGTATCTGCACGTACAGTATGTTTACTCAAAACCCAGAGTCAAAAGCCACCTCATAGACTCTTGGTTGAAGTGAGCTCTGAATGGGAGTGAATCTCAGCTATTCACAATTCAACTAGAACTACATCAACTCACATCATACATATAATGAATACCGTCTGTATTCATGTTGGGGTTGAGCTTCGTGCGGCAATTCAGCACAGCCAAAAGCATTTAATCATCATCTGGTGCTCGATGTTTCCCTGGTTGTATAAGTGTTCAAGCACACATCTACATATGGCTCCCTTGAGTGTGTGCAGCTGCCACTCTGGATGACAATTGTTGCTTCTGGCACACCAGATAATCCAGAAATTGTTTGTGTGCCAACATTGGGATAAGAAAATGAGAGCAATGTGCTGATACGGTCTGATCTCAAAATTTTAATCTGAGCCAGTTCTTGCATGGGTGGCTATGGGTGGGAGGGAAGAAAGAGGAAGGAAGGAAGGAAGGAAGGAAGGAAGGAAGGAAGAGAGAGAGAGAGAGAGAGAGAGAGAGAGAGATAGGTAACAGATTAACAGATTTGGAAGGGATTTTATAGGTCATCTAGTCCAATCCACTGCTTAAGCAGGAGATATTACACCATTTCTGACCAATGGGTTGCATATAAATTGAAATAACAACAACCACACCTGGTCATTCCAGGAGACTATAATAAAGGTATCACATACTTAATTTTACATATTCTAACAGCAGCCAGGATTGTATATGCACAATACTGGAAAAATATAGAAACCCCTATAGATGATATTATATTTTTAAAAAAATCTGGAATGTGCAGAAATGGATAGGTTAACTCTAAAAAAATCAAAAGAAAAAGAAGATTTTGAATATTTTATAACATGGGAAGTTTTCTACAAATGGTTAGTTGACAGATACTGAGGTTAGAGGAGTGGATTTATGGGAAATAGGGACTACATGAGAACGAAAAACTGATGAGTAAATATTTTGATGGTTATATAATTGATAATGGAAGATGGTATACTTTTCAATAACAATTGATATTATCACATATATGTTTCAATGTACATGACTATAATGATTATAATGATGTTTACATTTTAACACTTTGGACAACTAGAGAACACACTGTTCAATGTAGAAATGAGAAAGAAATTGAGTCCATCATCTGCACCTCTATAACTGTCTGGTTTGGTTCTGCAACCCAACAAGAAAAACACAGACTTCAGAGGATCATTAGAACTGCAGAAAAAATAATGGCTACCAACCTGCCTTCTATTGAGGACCTGTATACTGCACAAGTCAAAAAGGGGGCCGTGAAAATATTTACAGACCCCTCGCATCCTGGACATAAACTGTTTCAACTCCTACCCTCAAAACGACGCTATAGAGCACTGCGCACCAGAACAACTAGACACAAGAATAGTTTCTTCCTGAATGCCATCACTCTACTGAACAAATAATTCCCTCAACACTGTCAAACTATTTACTAAATCTGCACTACTATTAATCTTCTCATCGTTTCCATCACCAATCTCTTTCCATTTATGACTGTATGACTGTAACTTTGTTGCTCATATCCTTACGATTTATATTGATATTGATTGTTTCCTGATTGCTTATTTGTTCCCTATGACTATCATTAAGTGTTGTACCTTATGATTCTTGATGAACGTATCTTTTCTTTTATGTACACTGAGAGCATATGCACCAAGACAAATTCCTTGTGTGTCCAATGTACCAATAAAAAAATCTATTCTATTCTATTCTATTCTATTCTATTCTATTCTATTCTATTCTATTCTATTCTATTCTATTCTATTCTATCCAGATTCTATTCTATTCTATTCTATTCTATTCTATTCTATTCTATTCTATTCTATTCTATTCTACTCTATTCTATTCATGGACTTTGTGATATAAAACAATAAAAAATATTTATACCTGATAAGGGGGTAAAAAAGAAATAAAGAATATTTTTTTCTTATAAGCTTGCACCTTCTGCTGCGTCATTTCTAGGTTAGGAAACAAGTTGTGTTTGTCCCCCACTTTAATTTAGAATTTAGAAATATTTAGAATATTCCTTATATATAGTTTCTGCTTCCCCAAACTTTTAACAGTTAATTGAGGCTGGGATTCATTTTATTGTCTGCATTGCCTTCAGCCTTGTTCTGTTTGTATAATTTTGTGAGTTGCCTTGAATGCTCACCCAAGCAGAAAGGAAGGGTAACCATCACGCAAGGAAGTGAAAAGACATTAAAATTCCAAAGATGAACCTTCCCAGACAGTGAATGGATTCCTTCTGAATCTGGAGAACATAGGATTCAGATCCTTGGGGGACCCCGAGATGGCTTTAAAAAAAATTAACTCGGGGGTTAATTCCTTTTTTAACCGACCGGCTTCGTTGTCCTTGAGTTGTTGGGAAAAGCTGCCATGACTAATTCAGAAAATGTTAGAGATTTTTTGGCCTTATGTTTGCTTGTTGTTGTTGGGTTTTTTTTAAAATATCTTGCTGGTTTTATTTCTTGCTTGATACGTCAATAGGAATGATATCAAATGCTTTTCAACGTGACGCTGATCAGTCAAAATATATTTCTACAGAGGAATGACTGAGTCTGTCATCTGTACCTTCATAACTGTCTGGTTTGGTTCTGCAACCCAACAAGACAGACACGGATTTCAGAGGATCATTAGAATGGCAGAAAAAACAACGGCTACCAACCTGCCTTCCATTGAGGTCCTGTATCCTGCACGAGTCAAAAAGAGGGCTGTGAAAATATTTAAAGACCCCTCACATAATACTAGTGCAGACTTAGTAAATAGGTTAACAGTGTTGTGGGAATTATTTGTTTAGCAGAGTGATGGCATTTGGGAAGAAACTGTTCTTGTGTCTAGTTGTTCTAGTGTGCAGTGCTCTATAGCATCGTTTTGAGGGTAGGAGTTGAAACAGTTTATGTCCAATAAAGTTATTCTAAGTCTCCACTGGACCTGGAGGTGGAGTCAAGAAAGGAATCAGTCTGGAGTCATTATGTTCCTACAAGCAATCTAAGTCCAAACCCTCTTGAATTTCAATGACTCTTATCTCGTGGCTGACCCTTACAGGTAAGTCCTCCACATACGACCACAATTGAGCCCCAAATTTGTGTTGTTAAGTGATACATTTGTTCAGTGAGTTTTGCCCCATTTTGCACCCTGTCTTGCCATAGTTGTTAAGCGAATCACCACCGTGGATCAGAAACAAACCATAAAGTGGGTGTGTGGGGTCTCTAACAATGCTTTGAGGTCTAAGCACATAGCATTTGGAAGCGTTATTCTGAATGATGGGAAGCGAGCTTGCTTTAACCTTCTCTGCTGTCCTCACCATTCTCTGTAGGGACTTTCTATTTGAGGCACTGCAGTCACCAAACCAAAAAGGGATGCAGTTTGTTTAAAACACTCTCAAGCACGACTCTGTCAAAAGTGGCCAGGACAGAAGGAGAAAGATGAAGCATAAAGAAAGAAGATGATGCTACATTTGGCCAATTTGATATACTGCATATCCATGAGGGTCCCAAACCACGGGCTGCGGTGTGGCTCAGGCTGTAAGAAGCCTGTTATTAAAACACAGCTGCCTACAATTACTGCAGGTTCTAGTCCCACCAGGCCCAAGGTTGACTCAGCCTTCCATCCTTTATAAGGTAGGTAAAATGAGGACCCAGATTGTTGGGGGGGCAATAAGTTGACTTTGTAAATATACAAATAGAATGAGACTATTGCCTTACACACTGTAAGCTGCCCTGAGTCTTCGGAGAAGGGCGGGATATAAATGTAAATAAATAAATTTTTAAAAAAATCCAGCATTCGTTTTAAAGATCTGACACTCTTATGACAAAGAATGTGTAACTTTGCAGCTTGGAATGGTCTCTAAACAAACTGTTGTAAGTTGAGAATTATAACAGGGGGAAAAATGGACAAAGTAGAGAACAGACAGCAAGAGGTGGGGAAGAGTTGGGAATCTGAAAATAAAACAACAAAAATTGCCTTTTTTATATCTCTACGTGAACAAGCTGTGTTCACACATTTAATGCTGTGATTAAATACAAGTCTAAGCTCTACTCAGAAATTGGTCGGGAGATATCAAGTCACCATTGCATGATCTCAACAGAATTCCTTGCCAAGTTTTTTTTTTCCTTTCCTCTCCTTCATCCTGCTCAAATCTCTGCTTTATCTTCTGAATAATTAAACGAGATGCACAATCAAAGTCGGACGTGATCCCCAGATAAGCAACTACTGAATCAGACCGAGCACAAGGTCCACCGTGTCCTTCCAACGAGCAACAAACATGCGAAGGAGAGATGCACAGCGAATTCCAGAGTGAGCTGAGTGAATTTCAACAGAACGAGCAAAATCTGGGGCTGCAAGTGGGTGTGGGCTGCTGGGGGTTCAAAGGGGTTTGCAGGGGTTCGGGAGAACCTCTAGCTAAGATTCTGTGCAGTTTGGAAAAAAAAAACCAAATTCCACTCCTGGCTGGCTGGACCTGCTCACCCTTCCCAGGAGTTCCCACGTGGCCCGTTTTGGATGCAGGTAAGTACAGGGACTTACAGGGACGTGGTGGCTCAGGGGCTAGGACGTTGAGATTGTTGATCGAAAGGTCGGAACTTCGGCGGTTCGAATCCCTAGTGCTGCCGTGTAATGGGGTGAGCTCCCATTATTTGTCCCAGCTTCTGCCAACCTAGCAGTTTCGAAAGCACGTAGAAAAAATAGGGACCACCTTTGGTGGGAAGGTAACCGCGTTCCGTGCGCCTTTGGTATTGAGTCATGCTGGCCACATGACCACGGAGACGTCTTCGGACAGCGCTGGCTCTTCGGCTTTGAAACGGAGATGAGCACCGCCCCCCTACAGTTGGGAATGACTAGCACGTATGTGTGAGGGGAACCTTTACCTTTACCTTAAGTACAGGGCGCACATGGAGGCTCAGGGAGGGTAAAAGACAGGTCTACTGGAAGTTCGGGAAGGCTGGAAATGGGCCCATTTCTGGCCTCCAGAGGGCCTCCAGAGCCTGGGGAGGCTATTTTTGTACTCCTGGAGGCTTGAGGAAAGCCTCCGGAGCCCCACCCCCACTGTGGTGCAGGAGGCCAACTAGGTCATGCACACCATGGCCACGCCCACCCAGCAACTGGGCAGAGAATCCCTTGCTAAAATTTTTGAAGCCCACCCCTGGCTGCAAGTATCCAAGATATCTTCCCAAAATTCCAAAAAAACTGCATTCAGTTTTGGCCACCACACTATAAAAAAGATGTTGAGACTCTAGAAAGAGTGCAGAGAAGAGCAACCAGGATGATTAAGGGACTAGAGGCTAAAATATACAATGAACGGTTGCAGGAACTGGGCCTGGCTAGTCTAGTGAAGAGAAGGACCAGGGGAGACATGAGATAAGTCTTCCAATATTTGAGGGGTTGCCATAGAGAGGAGGGGGTCAACTTATTTTCCAAAGCACCTGAAGGCCAGACAAGGAATAATGGATGGAAAATGAACAAGGAGAGATTCAACATGGAAATAAGGAGGGATTTTGTGACAGTGAGAACAATCAACCCATGAAACAGAAGTTGCATAAAGGGAGAGCCTGAACAATTTTTATTAGGGATTCCAACAGAAAATTATACTATCCGCTCTGGCAGCAGAATAGCCAGCGTCTGCCAAGAGCCTCCGTTATCTTCCATGATGCTGGTGAGTCACCCAGGAACAAACGTCAGCTCAATCAGTGGATTTGCCTGTTACAAAGAGACACAGCAGCTCTTGCTGCCTTTTATATCCTGTGGGTGTGGCTCCATGACTCTGCACTTCCTACACCTGCCCCACCCTTGCTTCTGTTGTTCCCTCCTGTCCTGCCTACGAAACCTAGGGTTCAACCAAGCCTGATTGCCATCAGCTGGGTTTGGAGGCATGACCTGGGGGGGGGAAAGAGTCAGGGGACGGAGGCCTCGTTATCTCTTCCACTTGGCCTGCCTCTGGCTCCTGGAGCTGAGCCAGGGAAGCCGGTGTTCCAGAGGTAAGTCCTGACGGCCCTTCCCCCTCACTGTCCAAGTCACTTTCTGGCAGGAGGGCCAGCTCAGGGGGCGCAGACACAACACTTTGGGTACCAAGCAAAGGTGGGTTTCACATAATTTAACACCGGTTTACCGTGCACTGAAAATGTGAGTGTTCGCACGAGCGCTTTGCTCATGCACCTTCTGTGCATGCGTGAGGCCTTTCATGCATGCGCTTTGCCCGTGCGCATGGGGCTTGCACGCATGTGGAAGGCTTAGAAAATGTGGCTAAATAGGACGGCATAGCACTGGAGCGGGACACCACAACCGGTGTGTCCGAACCGTTTTGAACCGGCTGAATATCACCACTGGTAGCAGTGAGTGAAAGAGGTCTCTCTCTCCACTGGTGTCTAAATCTGAGCCAGATCCTCAGCTTGGATTCAATTTTAGTTTAGCTCCTTTCGACAAAAAATTCTTAGGTTCTCGATGTGGCTTATCCCACTGTTTCCATCAAACAATGCGAAAGCCACATCATTTGGTTTTTAAGAGAAGGAAAACAGGAGGAGGTGGCTCAGATTTAGAAGAAGGTAAAGGTATTGATAGAAAAGAGTATTTATAGCTCAGGGGTGAAATGTAAAATGTGTTACTACCGGTTCTGTCGACGTGGCTTGGTGGCGGGGTGGGGGGTTAATGTGACTGGGTGGGCATGGCCAACTTTCTTTTTTAAAAAACTTTTAAAAGCATTTTTTCTACAACCTCTTCGGCCGAAGAGGCTGTAAAAAAATGCTTTTAAAAGCCTGTGATGATCAGGCAACTCAGCTGGGCTCGCCAGAGGAAAAAAAAGCTTTTAAAGGGTTCTGAAGATCCCAGCTGAGCCACGCTACCATCAGAGGCTTTTTTTTTTACTTTTAAAAGCCTTTTTTTCGGCAGAAGAAAAAATGCTTTTAAAAGTAAAAATAATAAAAAAAAGTCTGATGATCGCATGGCTCAGCTGGGGCGGGAGGTGGGTAGGGATTTTTGCTACCGGTTCTCCGAACCACCCGCTGCCATTGCTTCCGGATCGGGTGATCCGGTCTGAACTGCTTTCTGAGCTTGGTGGTTTTCTTGCAGATGTTTCATTACCCAACTAGGTAACAAGGGAGGAGGAGGAGGAGGAAGAGGAAGAGGAAGAGGAGGAGGAGGAGGAGGAGGAGGAGGAGGAGGAGGAGGAAGAGGAAGAGGAAGAGGAAGACAACTGTGGTTCTTTGATGCTTTCTGAGCTTGGTTGTTTTCTTGCACACATTTCATTACCCAACTAGGTAAAATCATGATTGCTAGAAGAGAGGAGGAGGAGGAGGAGGAGGAGGAGGAGGAGGAGGAGGAGGAGGAGGAGGAGGAGGAGGAGGAGGAGGAGGAGGAGGAGGAAAACTGTGGTTATTTGGTGCTCTCTGAGCTTGGTTGTTTTCTTGCAGATGTTTCATTACCCAACTAGGTAAAATCATGATTGCTAGAAGAGAGGAGGAGGAGGAGGAGGAGGAGGAGGAGGAGGAGGAGGAGGAGGAGGAGGAGGAGGAGGAGGTGGAAGAGGAGGAGGAGGAAGAGGAGGAGGAGGAGGAGGAGGAGGAGGAGGAGGAGGAGGAGGAGGAGGAGGAGGAGGAGGAGGAGGAGGAGGAGGAGGAGAACTGTGGTTATTTGGTGCTCTCTGAGCTTGGTTGTTTTCTTGCACACATTTCATTACCCAACTAGGTAACATCATCAGTGCACTGCAAGAAAAGGATGTCTGCAAGAAAACAACCAAATTCAGGGGGAAAAAATAACCCAAATCAGGAAAGGCTCTATGTGTCCCTGAAATCCCGACCCCATTTCACGTGCCACTCTATGGGTTCACCTTGTACGAAATTCTGTCCCAACCAACCAGCAAAATCTGATCCTAAATCATGCATCTCTAAGTTCCTTAACTTCCTTGGCATGAGGCAGCCTTGATCGTGTCGCTGAACCTAACGGATTGCCCCGTTTTTCTACTTTTGTCATTTCTCCTGCAGACGGTTAATCACTCAACAGTGATTTGGGTGAGGTAATGCAGGCCGATATCCTTCTCTGCCATATGACCTGTTTCTATTTAGCAGAGGAAATAGGAAAGGGTGGTGGTGGAGAATAGAAAAATCTACCAGTGGGTTTATTCGCCATGAGCTCAGTTTATTTGGGCCATAAATAAAACCGGATGGCGTAATTACATTTCACATTAACCTCAGCAGGGAAAAAAACGGAGCTGGCTTGTCATTTAGAATCAGAACAAGTTTAAAAAATGTTAATATCCCTGTTTCCCCGAAAATAAGACCCAACCGGAAAACAAGCCCTAACATGATTTTTCAGGATGCTCGTAATATAAGCCCTACCCCCAAAATAAGCCCCAGTTAAGATTGTCAGCCAGATGGATGCATTTAGTACCGTATTTTCCCAAAAATAAGACCCAACTGGAAAACAAGCCCTAGCATGATTTTTCAGGATGCTCTTAATATAAGTCCTACCCCCAAAATAAGCCCCAGTTAATATTTTCAGCCAGATGGATGCATTTAGTACCGTATTTTCCCCAAAATAAGACCTAACTGGAAAATAAGCCCTTATGCATCTTTTGGAGCAAAAATGAATATAAGACCCGGTCTTATTTTCGGGGAAAATATGGTATCTGATTAAAAACAGCAATGCCACTTGGATAATTTAAAGGATGGATTTTTGGGATGTTCCCATCTTTTGTTCAGGATGAATATTACATTTAATTTTATTCATGGTTACATCTACTAACAATTAATAAGTGGAACAACTTGCCTGCAGAAGTTGTGAATGCTCCAACACTGGAAATCTTTAAGAAAATGTTGGCTAACCATTTGTCTGAAATGGTGTAGGGTTTCCTGCCTGGGCAGGGGGTTGGACTAGAAGGCCTCCAAGGTCCCTTCCAACTCTGTTGTTATATTATATTATATTACTATATTTATATAAGACCCCCCCTGCTGAATTCTAGTGGGACCAGGTAAACTCACTTCTGGATGGACATTTGCTTTTCACCTGGGTGGGAGTGGCAATTAGACTGTGTTGTTTCTCTGTGTGGTATAATATATGTGGGAGTATGCATAATTTTGTATGTATTTATTTATTCTGTCATGTTTTATGTAGTGTATATTGGAGGTGGTGACCCTTTGAGAGCTGTATGCAATGAAGTTTCATTTTAATGTGTGCCGATTAGCATACATTCAAAGTGACAATAAAGTTATTATTCTCTTCTCTTCCCTTCCCTTCCCTTCCCTTCCCTTCCCTTCCCTTCCCTTCCCTTCTCTTCTTCTCTCCTCTCCTCTCCTCTCCTCTCTTCTCTTCTATTCCTATTTATATTCCATTCCATTCCATTCCACTCCACTCTCTATACTCTACACTCTACTCCTATTCTATTCCACTCTACTCTACCCTACTCTACTTTACCCTACACTACTCCACACTCTACATTCTACATTCTACATTCTACATTCTACACTCTATTCCTCTTCTATTCTACTCTACTCTACTCTATTCTCTACACTCTACTCCTATTCTATTCTTATTCTTATTCTATTCATTTTTCTGCTTGGATTTTGGGCACCCATTTCTGATACATCAGGATTCATCAGAACAGATCATAGAGTCAGGGCTGGGAGAGACATTGGATGTCTTCTTGACGAACCTACTGCCCAAGGCAGGAGACCTTATGCCATCGCACACAAATCCTTGTCCATTTCTTTTTCTTGAAAACCTCCAGCAATGGAGCACCCAGAATTCCAGAGGGCAAGCTGGCAAGCTTTTGTATTCATTAATAGTTCTTAATTAATAAGGAAATCCCTTGTCCCAAAGGTGCTTTTTTTAGGAGGCAACTGGACTTTGTTTTTCTTTGAAGATGATAACATAAACTTCCAAATGGCCTCAACGGCTCTCTAAAAAGAATGCAAATAACCAGCTGTCTGCAGGAAATATAAAATCCTTCCTCCCACCATCCAGTCAGAGCTGAAGGAGGTTCTTGGATGAAAAGCAAAACATCTTCAAAGGAAAACAAGAAAGGCTGGGGAAGGCCCAGATGAGGGCTCTGCATCAGAGAAAGAGGTGGGGCCAGAGCCATCTGGGAGTGATTTGTGCACTCCGGAGCCTCCAGAGGCTGACAGTAGTGAGGCAGAGAAACAGGAGGAGCCTGTTCCTAATGCACGAATGAAAAGAGCTGCCAGAAGGCAAGAGCAGCTAAAGCAAAGAGGACAACTTGGAAGTAGGGCCAAGAGATGATTGTCCCCTCCCATAAGGCTTAAAAGACTAGCAACAGCGTTTGGGCTCTTCACCGGAAAACAACGTTGATAGAATTGCTCCTTGTCTTGCTGCATTTATTTCTTGCCGGCGTCTTCTGCTTTTGAACTTTTGCCAAGAAAAGCCTTTGGCAGTTTGCCTAATTAGACCAAGGTTGGCGATAAGACTGAAGAATTGTGTTATGAAGAATTTGCTTTGATTTAGTTTGGACTATGCTGGCCACTATGCTGGACACTTGGCCAATAAAAAATTCTATTCTATTCTATTCTATTCTATTCTATTCTATTCTATTCTATTCTATTCTATTCTATTCTATAAAGTTTGTTTGTTTCTGAACTAATTACACCTAATGCTACCTACTTGGGCCTCAGTCACAACAAGAACCAAGAACGAACGTGGACACTACAAGAGGGATGTGAACCTCTGAAAAAGACTGGAAGACTTAGATACTGGTTCTTTCTTTCTCTCCTTTACTCTCTGGATGCTTCCCACCCATGTCAAAGGAACCATGAGCTAATTTGTCTGAGAATGCCAGGGGTTGTCTCTTGTATGAAGGATTAGCACAGATTAAGGAGGAACAGTGTTAATTGTAGGTGGAGAAGAGAGCGGTGTGTCCCTGCGATCCATTCTTGATTTCCCCTGTGTCTGTCTGTTTGGTAATAAGCTTTCTTTAATCTAGAGAGCCCCTTTGTGAAATCAGCAGTACGGACAGCAATATTGATTGCTTTTGAAAAACCATCACAGCTGCTCACCCAAATTACCTTTGATATGTGACCTTTAATGTAATTACTGCAACATCAAAGCATTTCTATACATTATTAAAGGATTTGTAGACTTCTTCATGATGCTATCCCATTATATATAAAAGATAAACAACTCTGGCAAACACATGTGGCAAATCTGAAAGGCTCAGCGGACAGGTTGGGTTAAGGCTCAGGCCCAAGTTGTTGTTGTTGCTGTTGTGGTGGTTGTGGTTGTTTTCTGCACGGTGGGCCAAGAGGAACGGAAAACAGTGGCGTAGTCCAAGTCACGTGGTAGTCCCAAAAGTGCTTTTGGGATTAAGGATTGCTGGTAATCCTTATGATTTATATTGATATATTGACCATCATTTGTGTTGTAAATGTTGTACCTTGATGAAGGTATATTTCTTTTATGTACACTGAGAGCATCTGCACCAAGACAAATTCCTTGTGTGTCCAATCACACTTGGCCAATAAAATAATTCTATTCTATTCTATTTTCTGGAAGCAACTGCACTTTCTGGGTTTTTTTTTCTTCGAAGATGTTTCGCTTCTCATCCAAGAAGCTTCTTCAGCTCTGACAGGATAGTGGGGAATGGAATGAGAAGCAAAATGTCTTCAAAACAAAACAAAAAAAACAAGATTAGTGAGTGGAGACATCCATATATTTGGGGCATGTGACGTAAGTAGGAGATGAACTACAATAGGGGTCTCCAACCTTGGCAACTTTAAGCCTGGCGGACTTCAACTCCCAGAATTCAACAAAGCTGGCTGGGGAATTCTGGGAGTTGAAGTCCTCCAGGCTTAAAGTTGCCAAGGTTGGAGACCCCTGAACTAGAAGGTAGCCAAGACTCTCAGAAAGGTTAAGGAATGGAGGACAAGAAGATGACCATAAGGTGGGAAGATACGATGAAGAAGATTAAGGTGGCAAATGGCAAATGGTGAACATTTGTCCATGCAGCTGCCAGGAGTCAAATCTGCTGAAATCTAATGAAATAACTGACTAACCAACTAATAAATAAATATCGTATTGGTTTTATATCATCATGAAGTCAGGTCAAAATGATAGGTTATATCCATTTAACTTAAAGTCCATTTTTCCCATCTTCTTGAATACTTTGCTACATACTGCAGTGGATGTTAGACATAACTTGTCTTCAGTCATTATTCGAAGCTATCATCCCTTTTTTTTAATGCAACATATACAAGTTGTTATAGCTACAATAAAATAAAATAAAATTCCAGCTCTACCAACAGAGATAGCATCATAAAATCTACAGGCAAGGTCCCTTTCTTTCTTACCTTTAGACTGAGAATGGGTTTATTGAAAATAACGGAAGCTAAAGGAATTGGGTGCTTTGGTGGAGAAGGAATACGGTTACCAAGGAAGGAAAAACGTTAAGCCAGCAGGAAGACAATGTGATGACCTGGGACAAGGCATGAAGGCCACACAGCCAGCTGAGAGTTCAAACTCCCCTTTAATGCTCCAAATTTCCCCCAAACGTTCCCACGTTCTTGGCAAGTCCCAGAGCAAAGCACGTACACACACACACACACACACACATACACACAGCAGCCTCTGGCTACACACAATCCAGCAAAGCAAAGGAACAGGGCAATGAGTCCATGAAACTAGGAACAAAGAGCAAGTCCATGAAGCCAGGAATAAGCAAGCAGTCCTGCAAACTCCAAATGTCCGCAATGGTACACAAAACTCCACAAATTCAGCATTTGTTCCCGACAAACAGCCACCTCCCCTTAAGGTGTCCCCTTAAGTCTCAGTCCCCAGGTGTGCCTTGTGAAGAGGAGCAGGGCACTCTCCTGCCGAGTCGTTGGGTAGACCTGCGCTGTTCCTGCCTTCTCTCCACTCTTCGTGCTCGGGGATCAGGAGGGGGCAGTTCTTGCTCATTGCCTGAGCTTTGTTGGTTGTCATATCCACTGCTTGCCCTCTCTTGGTCATCCTGCCCCCGTTCCTCCCTGATAACATTCCTGAGGGGCCCTGAGCTGCCTCATCCTGCTTCTCCCCACATTCCTCCTTGGGTAACTAACTAGGTTCATAGCAATGGCTCGCATTCATTAAAACAGACCAGGCCTTCTTAGCCAAATTGCATCACTGCACTGGTCTGGAGATCTTAAGTGTTTTCCAGCTAGAACCAATGGGTCCTTCAGGAGCACTTTCAGCAACAGCTTGCAACCATGTTGGCAAAAAAAAAAAAAATCCCCTTTAGCCAGAAGGTTGCAGACATCAGAGATTTCTCCAAGCTACGTCAAGAGAAGGAGTTCCGCAGGCAAGGAACAAGTCCAGATCCATATATTGAATTTTGTCATATTTAAAAAGTCACAATGCAACCTTTTGCTTCACTGGTGAGTTTTGCCTCTAGAAAGAATATGGTCTAGGAAATCTCTGCTGCCTCTCCTCCAGACTTGACCCTACTGCAACTTCCAACAGCCTTGCTTAACACAATCCAAAAATATGTGCAGACTCACAATTTATCAATATCTGGAGAGCCACATGTTGTTCTGTCCTGTCTTCGGTAGACTCGATCTGAAGATCCATCACACAACACCATGGGTTTTTGACTGCGCTCCATGGCAACATTAAAATAAAAAATGGTATAGAGAAGAAGGACTGAAGATAGCTTACGATTGGATAGGGTTTAATTGTATTAGCTTGTTTTTCCTTTTTTCCTATTTGTTAATGGAAAAGGGGAAGTTAAAGTAAGAGGGGAGGGATAAAAGTTTTTAGGGTTGTTTGATTAGGTTAGTTTACGATTGTTAAGCTTTATATCTTGTATTTTGCTCTGGGAAGTCTGGGGTGGATGGGGGAGCGGGGTTTGGGGGAGGGAGGGAGTGGGGAGGGGAGGGTGATGGGGTGGAGGGAGAAAATTTGGGTAAAAATGTTTGTAAAACTTTTTTAATAATAATAATAAAAAGGTATAGCTCTCAAGAAGAAGCAAAATTGTGAGGGTTATTGACACCCACAAGCTATCCCCAAACCCATAGAGGGTAAGATAGAGAAGGGAAGGAGAGAGAGGGATGGAGGGAAGGGGAAGGAGAGGAAGATAGGATAGGGCTGTGATGGCGAACCTATGGAATGCGTGCCACAGGTGGCACGCGTATTCATATCAGTGGGCAAGTCGGCTCAGCTCCAGCAGGCATGCCAGCTGATTTTCGGACCTTCTGGGCCCACCAGAAGTAGGGAAACAGGCTGTTTCCTGCCTCCGGAGCAGTGGTGGGTTTCAAATTTTTTTACTACCAGTTCTGTGGGTGTGGCTTGATGGGTGTGGCATGGCTTGGTGGGCGTGGCTTGGTAGGCACGGTAGGGTAAGGATACTGTAAAATCTCCATTTCCACCCCACACCAGCGGAAGTTTACTGCAAAAATCCCCATTTTCTCCCGATCAGCTGGGACTCGGGAGGCAGAGAATAGATAGGGGCGGGGCCAGTCAGAATTTTTACTACCGGTTCTCCAAACTACTCAAAATTTCCGCTACCGGTTCTCCAGAACTGGTCAGAACCTGCTGAAACCCACCTCTGCTCCGGAGGGCCTGCAGGGGGTGGGGAAGGCCCGTTTTTCTTTCTCACCTGGCTCTAGATCCTCTCTATGCATCTAGGGAGGGCAAAAACAGCCTTCCCCAGGCCCTCTTGAGGCCCAAAACGGCCCGTTTCCCAACTTCTGGTTGGACCGGGAGTGACTATTTTGCTGTCCCCAGCCTCCAGAGACTCCTAGAGCAGCTCTGGAGGCTGGGGGCAGCAAAAAAGTCACTTCCTGTCCAACCGGAAGTTGGGAAACAGGCCGTTTTGGGTCTACGGAGGGCCTCCAAGAGAGTGTGGAAGGCTGTTTTCGCCCTCCCCAGATGCATAGAGAGGATCTGGAGCCAGGTGAGAAAGAAAAACGGGCCTACCGGGCCATTGCGTACCAGGAGCAGGGGAGTGGGGGATTGCGTGCGCATGAGCAGGGCGGGGTGCATAGAATTATGGGTGTGGGCACGCATGTGCATAAATCTTCCCCCACCCTCCCATCCTGGCATGCGATTAGCCATCCCTGGGATAGGGGAGAAGAGTAGGGGAGAAGGTGAGAAAGGAGGGAAAGAGGCAAGGAGGGAGGGAGGGAAAAGAGGAGAAGAAGGTTTGTTGTGAAACGAAGGGAAAGAAAGGGTAGAAGAGCAACTCCAAATGCAATTAAAATGTTTTATCTGTGTGCTTTCTTCAGAGAAAATACGTATGGTTATTTATGGACAAGAGAACGTACATTTACAACATGTGCATAAGAAAAGAAAAAAATAAAAATAAAAATAAAAAAAGCTATCCACAAACCCTACTAAGCGGATCTTATCCAGCGGTGAGTTTCACGTTATATTACCACCAGTTCGCCACACACACACGCGCACGCTTGCTTTGTGCATGTACGCGCCCCGGTTCGCGTGCACGCCTGCCTTCCGCACATCCTCCTGGCCTTCAGCGCATGTGTTTTGCTCATGTGTGCACCTTCCACATGCACACTCGGCCTCAAAAACATGCCTAAGTAGGATGGTATAGAGCTTGGGCAGGCGGGCAAACCCACCGGCAATTTCCGCTACCAGTTCGGGTGAACTGGTCCGAACCGGTTGAAGACCATCTCTGACCTCATCACCTTATCCTACAGTAATTAGAGAGAAGGAGAATCACCTTCTGAATTCAACCCAAAAAGTAATTCAAATAAGAAAGTTAAATTTAGGAAGAACGTAATCTACAATCAGTTTGGGATGAATAGCCCTCCTAAGGAGATTGGAGATATCTTACTAAAGAAGCTATCTCCAAACGTTGTCTTTGTGTGCGTGGACACACACAAATGTAAACTGTGTGGGGAAACCATAACTCAATATGGAATTTGACGCACCCCAAAATAAACCCATGAACTTCCAACTTATTTTGAAAGTGTTACGATGGTTTCTAATCAAACACACTGAGTAAAAGTCGACCATTTCAAATACGAACACTGATCTGCAGTTTCTGCAGATTGGAATCTGCAATTCACCGTTCTCTTTCTGGTCTTTTTAAAATTCACTTTACAGCTGAAATGGAGGAGAAGAAGAAGAAGAAGAAGAAGAAGAAGAAGAAGAAGAAGAAGAAGAAGAAGAAGAAGAAGAAGAAGAAGAAGAAGAAGAAGAAGAAGAAGAAGAAGAAGAAGAAGAAGAAGAAGAAGAAGAAGAAGAAGACCAACATACAACTATGGCAGTGATGGTGAACCTTTGCCGTTCCTGCGTGCCAGCCTGCATGCCAGAAGTGGCACGCAAAAGCATCCCACAAGGTATGCGTGGCCCTGCTAGCCTTCACGTACACGAGGGAGCACCGATACCCAGAAGAGCGGCAGTCCATTGTGCATGCACGAGCCGGCACTCGAACACCCAGATACCGGCAAGGAAGCACGCCCGACTAACAGCTGGCCATTGCAAATGCGCGCAGTGTCAACCCAGAAGGTTGGGTCCTGGCCTGCACATGTGTGATGGAACACCATTCTTCCGGGTTCCGCTGTTCCCGCGCGCGCGATGGCCAGCTGACCAGCGCACATGTGTTCACAGGAACATGGAATAGGAGCCAGCAAGGCTCCGCATTCTTTGTGGGATGGTTTTGCGGTTCGCCAACACTGAACTATGGCATTTGTAACCGGCACCCAATAAATCTGAACTCACTTTGGCCATTCGCAGTGAGCCAAGCACCAGATTGAGGACAACGGATTGAAAACAATCAGTGGAGATAATTTTTAACATGCGAAATAACGAAAGAATGCACATCCTTGGTTATGAAAGACCCTATGAGGAAGTTCAGGGATAGTACAGTTCTACACAGAGAGGGAAAAACAACCTAGAACTGAAGAGCAAATTATGGGATGGGAAATATTAAGGCAGTGATAAGCAATAAGTATCCCAAATGCCTTTCTTGGTATAAACTCTGTGTTTTATTTCTTTAATTCCACTTTGGCATCGCCTGACTCCAAACCGAATCTGGACGATTCATCATCTGATAAACCAGAAACACACAATAGAAAACACTTTTTTTCCCCCATTTACGGAAGGAAGAGGCTTAATTCAGAGCACCTGAGCTTTTACAAGCACCAAGAAATAAAGGATAAAAACAGCAGGCTGGAAGAAGTAAAAACTGCACCTATCAGCAATGTTCAAAGTGATGTACAACAATATTTGGCGGTGGTTGGTGAAACGGTTAACACAAGTTGTAAATAGCGAGTAATGCCATTGAAGACTCAGCTTGTCTCCCATTCTTACATCAGCAATAACTGGAAAACTGAGTATCAAATCTTGCACAATAGTAAGGAAGATCCCCAACTTACGATAAATTCCTTTTATTGTATTCCTTTTTTCAATTCTCTGTTGGTAGTTATTTCTGTGAAATGGGTCTAAAGTTCCAACAGTAGGCTCTGTTCACACAAACACAAGCCGTTTGTGAACTGAGCACCTGTATTATTCACCTATCATGTTAATCTTGATCTGCTT